>NW_023330953.1:0-55154 GCF_011100685.1 Canis lupus familiaris
TTACCTGGGGATCCGGTACCCACAAGGGCCTCACCTGCATCTGGTGACTCTGGCCTGCAGGTTGGCCTCACTTGGACCTGGTGAGTGGGGTTGCCACCTGGGCCTCACCCACACCTGGTGATTCATGTCCTCACATTGGTCTCTTGGACCTGGTGAATCTGGTCCTTACCTGGTCCTCTCCCAGACCCGGGGACTCTGGTCACGACCTGGGCCTCACCTGGACCTGGTGAATCTGGTCCCATCTGGGCCTCACCCAGTCCTGGTGACTTTGTTCCCCACGTGGACCTCATTGCTGTGGACTCTTTCTTGGCCTCACCTGGAACTGGTGACTCTGATCCTATCTGCGCGTCACCCAGATCTGGTGACTCTGGGCCTCACCTGTGCATCATTGGTACCTGGTGACTCTGTTCCACGCCTGAGCCTAACCTGGACATGATGACTCTGGAAACACTCTGGGCCTCTCCCTGAACTGATGCCTCTGGTCCCCATCTGGATGTCACCTGGACCAGGTGATTCTAATACCCCTCTAAGCCTCAACCGATCTGGTGACAGTGGTCCTCAACTGGGCCTCACTGGACCTAGTGAATATTCTCCATCTGGGTCTCATTTGGACCTGGTGAATCTGGTCCCTACCTGGGCATCATCGGGACGGTTCCACTGCATGGCCTGCATATTGGCCTCACCTGGACCTGGTAACTCTGTTCCCTACCTGGGCATTATCGGGACATGGTTCCTCTGCATGGCCTGCAGGTTGGCCTCACCTGGACCTGGTGAGTGGGGTTGTCACCTGGGCCTCACCCTTACCTGGTAACACAGGTCCCCACCTGGGAATCACCTGGGCCTGGTGAATCTGGTCCTTACCTGGTCCTCACTCAGTCCTGGTGACTTTGTTCCCCACCTGGACCTGATTGCTGTGGACTCCTTCTTGGCCTCACCTGGAACTGGTGACTCTGATCCTAACTGGGCCTCACCCAGATCTGGTGACTCTGGTCCTCACCTGGGCATCATTGATACCTGGTTAGTCTGTTCCACACCTGAGCCTCACCGGGACATGATGACTCTGGAACCTCTCTGGGACTCACTCTGACCTGGTGATTCTGGTCCCCATCTGGATATCACCTGGACCAGGTGATTCTGGTACACCTCTAGGGCTCAAGGTGATCTGGTGACTCTGGTCCTCAACTGGGCCTCACCTGGACCTAGTGAATATACCCCATCTGGGCCTCATTTTGACCTGGTGACTCTAGTCCGTACCTGGGCATCATCGGGATATGGTATCAAGGCATGGCCTGCAGGTTGGCCTCACCTGACCTGGTGAGTGGGGTTTTCCTCAAATGGGCAAAATTGGGACCCGGTGACTGTGTTCCACAAGTGGCCTCACCTGGACCAAGTGACTCTGGTCCCCCTCTGGGTGTCACCATGTCCTAGTGACTGTGAACCCCACTTTGGCCTGACTTGGACCTGCTGACCCTGGTTGCCACCTGCGCCTGACCTCGAACTGTTGACTCTGGTTCTTTCAAGGGCCTCCTCTGGACCTGTTGATCCTGGTCCCCACCTGGGACTCACCTGGACGTGGTGACTCTTGTCACCACCGGGCCCTCACCGGAACCTGCTTACTGTGTTCCACACTTGGGCCTCAAGTAGACCTGTTGACCATGGTCCCCAAGCCAGCCTCACATGGACCTGTTGCCTCTGATCCCCACCGGGGCCTCACGTGTACCTGGTAACTCTGGTCCTCACCTGGGCCTCATCCTGGGACTAGTGACTCTGGTCCCACCTGGACTTCACCTGGATCTGGTGACTCTGGGTCCACCCCAGGACTTCTCCTGGACCTGGTGACTCCTTTCCAACATGGACCTCATGTGGATCTGGTGACTCTGGTCCTCAGTTTGGGCTCACCTGGACTTGGTGTCTCTCATCCCCACTTTGACCTAACTCAGAACTGCTGAATCTTGCCCCAACTAGGCCGCACCCAGACCTGGTGACTCTTTGTCCCCAGCTATGCCTCAATTCGACCTGATGAATCTGGTCCTCACGTGTGCCTCACATGTACCTGGGACTCAGCTGGATAGAGTGGCTCTGGTTCCCACAAGGGGCACACCTGATACTGCTGACTGTGGTCTTATTCTATGCCTCACCAGGACAGTAGTGATTCTGTTCCCCATCTGGGCCTGCATGGCCCTAGTGCCTCTGGTCCTCACCCAGGCATCATTGAGTGATGGACCCAATGATCCTCACCCTGGATACTCTATTCCACACCTGTGCCTCACTTTGACCAGGGACTTCTGGTCCCATTCTGGGCCTCTAACTAAACTGGTTACTCTGGTTCCCCTCTGGGCCTCACCCTTAATTGGTGACTCTGGTCACCCCTTGGGCTTCACTAGGGTCTGGTGAATCTGGTCCTTAGCTGGTCCGCACCTGGATCTGGTGACTGGTCGCCACCTGGGCCTCACCTGGACTTGGTGAATCCTGTTGCCACCTGTGCCTCACCTGGACCTTGTGACTGTGGTCCCACCTGGACCTCACCTGGATCTGGTGGCTCTGGTTCCCATATGGGGCTCTCCTGGACCTGGTTCCTGTGGTCTCCATCTGGCCTCACTTGGAACACAATGACTCTAAACAATATTTGGGCCTCTCTTGTACCTGTTGACTCTGGTCCTTACTTGGGCATCACTGGGAGCTGGATACTCTGTTATATACCTGGGTCTCACCTGGACCGGTGACTGTGGTCCCACCTGAGCCTCACCTGGACGAGGGTGACTGGTTCCCACAGGGAGCTCACCTGGACCTGGTGACTCAGATCCTCATATGGGCATCATGGGACCTGGTTTCTCACTTCCACATCGGGGCCTCACATGGACCTAGTGATTCTCGTCCCACTCTGGGCCTCACCCTTATGTGGAGAATCTGGTCCCCATCTAGGCCTCACCCAGTACTGGTGACTTTGTTCCCCACCTGGACCTGATTGCTGTGGACTCTTTCTTGGCCTCACCTGGAACTGGTGACTCTGAACCTATCTGCGCGTCACCCAGATCTGGTGACTCTGGCCCTCACCTGGGCATCATTGGTACCTGGTGACTCTGTTCCTCACCTGAGCCTCACCTGGACATGATGACTCTGGAACCTCTCTGGGCCTCTCCCTGACCTGGTGACTCTAGTCCCTAACTGGGCATCATCGGGACATGGTTCCACAGCATTGCCTGCAGGTTGGCCTCACCTGGATGTTGTAACTCTCGTCCTTACCTGGGTATCATCGGGATATGGTTCCTCTGCATGGCCTGCAGGTTGGCCTCACCTGGACCTGGGGTGCCTTGCCACCTGGCCTCACCAATACCTGGTGACTCAGGTCCCCACGTAGGCCTCATTTGGACCAGGTGAATCTGGTCCTTACCTGGTCGTCACCCGGAACTGGTATGTCTGGTCACCACCTGGGAATAACCTGGGCCTGGTGAATCTGGTCCTAATTGGGCCTCACCCTGTCCTGGTGACTTTGTTCCCCACCTGGGCCTGATTGCTGTGGACTCTTTTTTGGCCTTACCTGGAACAGGTGACTCTGATCCTATCTGCCCGTCACCCAGACCTGGTGACTCTGGTCCTCACCTGGGCATCTTTGGTACCTGTTGACTCTGTTCCACACCTGAGCCTCACCTGGACATGATGACTCTGGAACCTCTCTGGGCCTCATCCTGACCTGGTGACTCTGGTCCCCATCTGTATGTCACCTGGACCAGGTGATTCTTGTACCCCTCTAGGCCTCAACAGGGTCTGGTGACTCTGGTCCTCCACTGGACCACACCTGGACCTAGTGAATATGCTCCATCTGGGCCTCATTGGACCTGGTGATTCTGGTCCCTACCTGGGCATCATCTGGACACGGTTCCACTGCATCGCCTGCAGGTTGGCCTCACCTGGACCTGGTAACCCTGGTCCCTACCTGGACATCATCAGGGCATGTTTCCACTGCATTTCCTGCAGGTTGGCCTCACCTGGACGTGGTAACTCTGGTTCTTACATGGGCATCATCGGGACAGGGTTCCTCTGCATGGCTCGAAGGATGGCCTCTCCTGGACCTGGTGAGTGTGGTTGCCACCTGTGCCTCGCCCGTACCTGGGGACACAGGTCCCCTCGTGGGCCTCTTGGACCTGGTGAATCTGGTCCTTACCTGGTCATCTCCCAGACCCGTGGTCTCTGGTCACCACCTGGGCCTCACCTGGACCTGGTCAATCTGATCCCCATCTGGGCCTCACCCAGTCCTGGTGACTTTGTTCCCCACCTGGA
This sequence comes from Canis lupus familiaris, assembly GCF_011100685.1. Classification (NCBI taxonomy): domain Eukaryota; kingdom Metazoa; phylum Chordata; class Mammalia; order Carnivora; family Canidae; genus Canis; species Canis lupus. The sequence goes on from NW_023330953.1 coordinate 4,279, forward strand.
TCTGATTGCTGTGGACTCTTTCTTGGCCTCACCTGGAACTGGTGACTCTGAGCCTATCTGCGCATTACCCAGACCTGGTGACTCTGGTCCTCACCTGGGCGTCATTGGGACCTGGATACTCTATTCCACACCTGGGCCTATCTTTGACCAGGGACCTCTGGTCCCATTCTGGGCCTCAAACTAAACTGGTTACTCTGGTTCCCCTTCTGGGCCTCACCCTTACCTGGTATATCTGGTCACCCCTTGGGCTTCACTTGGGCCTAGTGAATCTGGTCCTTAGCTGGTCCGCACATGGATCTGGTGACTGGTCGCCACCCTGGGCCTCACCTGGACTTGGTGAATCCTGTTGCCACCTGCGCCTCACCGGGACCTTGTGACTCTTTTCCCACCTGGCATCAATGGGACATGGTTACTCTGTTCCCCACCTGGGCCTCACCTGGACATGATAACTTTGCTCCACACTTTGACCTCAACTGGTCCTGATGACTCTGGTCCCCCCACCTAGGCCTCTATCTGGACCTGGTGACTCTGGTCCCCACCTGGTTCTCACCTGGACCTGGTGACTCTCGTTCCCACATGAACCACACCTGGACCTGGACTGTGGTGTTCTTGTAGACGGACATTTACCCGGTGACTCCGGTCCCCACTAGGGCTTCACGTGGATCTGGTGACTCTGGCCTGAAGGTTGGCCTCACCTGGACCTGGTGAGTGGGGTTGCCACCCCATACCTGGTGATTCAGTTCCCCACGTGGGCCTCTTGGACCTGGTGAATCTGGTCCTTACCTGGTCCACTCCCAGACCCGGGGACTCTGGACACCACCTGGGCCTCACCTGGACGTGTTGAATCTGGTCCCCATCTGGGCCTCACCCAGTCCTGGTGACTGTGTTCCCCACCTGGACCTGATTGCTGTGGACTCTTTCTTGGCCTCACCTGGAACTGGTGACTCTGATCCTATCTGCGCGTCACCAGATCTGGTCACTCTGGTCCTCACATATGGACCATTATGACCCGGACACTGTGTTCCAGACCTGAGCCTCACCTGAACATGATGACTCTGGAGCCTCTCTGGGCCTCACCCTGACCTGGTGATTCTGGTCCCCATCTGTATGTCACCTGGACCAGGTGATTCTGGTACCCCTCTAGGCCTCATCCAGATCTGGTGACCCTGGTCCTCAACTGGGCCTCACCTGGACATAGTGAATACATTCCATCTGGGGCTCATTTGGACCTGGTTACTCTTGTCCCTTCCTGGGCATCATCGGGACATGTCTCCACTGCATGACCTGCAGGTTGGCCTCACCTGGACCTGGTAACTCTGGTCCCTACCTGGGCATCATCGGGACATGGTTCCACTGCATGGCCTGTAGGTTGGCCTCACCTGGACCTGGTAACTCTCGTCCCAACCTGGGCATCATCGGGACTAGGTTCCTCTGCATGGCCTGCAGGTTGCCCTCACCTGGACCTGGTGAGTGGGGTTGCCACCTTGCCTCACCCATACCTGGTGATACAGGTCCCACGTGGGCCTCACTTGGACCTGGTGAATCTGGTCCTTACCTTGTCCTCACCTGGAACTTGTAACTCTGGTCACCACCTGGGAATCACCTGGGCCTGGTGAATCTGGTCCCCCTCTGGCCCTCACCCAGTCCTGGTGACTTAGTTCCCCACCTGGGCCTGATTGCTGTGGACTCCTTCTTGGCCTCACCTTGAACTGGTGACTCTGATCCTAACTGGGTCTCACGCAGATCTGATGACTCTGGTCCTCACCTGTGGACCATTATGACCTGGATACTTTGTTATACACCTGAGCGTCACCTGGATATGATGACTCTGGATCCCCTTTGGGCCTCAGCCTGACATGGTGACTCTGGTCTCCATCTGGATGTCACCTAGACCAGGTGAATCTGGTACCCCTCTAGGCCTCAACTTGACCTGGTGACTCTGGTCCTCAACTGGGCCTACGGGGACCTAGTGAACATGCTCCCCACCTGCGCCTCATCTGGACCTGGTGACTCTGGTTCTACCTGGGCATCATCGGGACATGGTTACTCTATTCAGCAGGAGCTGGTGAGTGTGGTTTCCACCTGCACCTCACCTGGACCTGATGATCCTGGTCTGCACGTGAGACTACTGTGGATCTGGTGACTGTGGTCCCCACCTGGGATTCACCTGGATTTGGGGACTCCGGTCCCCATCTGGGCCTCACCTGGCCCTGTTGACCATGGTCCTCAACTGGGCAAAATTGGGACCCGGTGACTGTGTTCCACAACTGGACCTCAACTGGACCTCATGACTCTGGTCCCACCTGGGCGTCACCAGGACCTGGTGTCTCTGGTACCCACCTGGGTAGCATCAGGATATGGTTACACTGTTCACTAACAGTGACTCAGCTGGACCTATTGACTCTGGTCTTCACCTGGGCCACACCTGGACATGGTGACACTGGTTCCCACATGGGTCTCACCTGGACATGGTGACACTGGTTCCCACATGGGTCTCACCTGGACATGGTGATTCAAAGCCCAACCTGGTAGTTACCTGTAACTGGTGATACTCATTCCCACATGGACATATCATGGGGACCTGGTGGCTGCAGAGTTTCTAGCTTCTCATGTACCTCGTGACTCTGGTCCCCATCAGGGCCTCACCGGGACCTGGTGAGTGTGGTTGCCACCTGCACCTCACCTGGACCTTGTGATTCTGGTCTGCACCTGAGACTATCCTGGATCTGGTGACTGTGGTCCCAACCTGGGCTTACCTGGATTTGGGGACTCCGGTCCCTATCTGGGCCTCTCCTGGCCCTGTTGACCATGGTACTCAACTGGGCAAAATTGGGACCCGGTAACTGTGCCCTAGTGACTGTGAACCCCACTTTTGCCTGACTTGGACCTGTTGACCCTGGTTGCAACCTGCGCCTTACCTCGAACTGTTGACTCTGGTTCTTTCAAGGGCCTCCACTCTACCTGGTGATCCTGGTCCCCACATGGGGCTCACCTGGACGTGGTGACTCTTGTCACCACCAGCGACTCACTTGGACCTGCTTACTGTGTTCCACACCTGGGCCTCAAGTAGAACTGTGGACCATGGACCCCAAGCCGGCCTCACATGGACCTGTTGCCTCTGATCCCCACCAGATCCTCACGTGTACCTGGTAACTCTGGTCCTCACCTGGGCCTCATCTGCACCTAGTAGACTCTGGTCCCCACCTGGGCTTCACCTCGGATCTGGTGACTCTGGTCCCCACCTGGACTTCACCTGGATCTAGTGACTCTGGTTCCCCACCTGGACCTCTCCTGGACCTGGTGACTCTCTTTCCAACATGGAGCTCACCTGGATCTGGTGACTCTGGTACTCAGTTTCGCCTAACCTGGACCTGGTGTCTCTCGTCCCCACTTTGACCTAACTCAGAACTGCTGAATCTTTCCCCACCTAGGCCGCACCCAGACCTGGTGACACTTGTCCCCAGCTATGCCTCAATTCTACCTGATAAATCTGGTCCTCCCTTGGGCCTCACATGGACCTGGGACTCAGCTGTGTAGAGTGGCTCTTGTTCCCACAAGGGGCTCACCTGATACTGGTGAATCTGGTCTTTTTTTTTAATTTTTTTAAATTTTTATTTATTTATGATAGTCACAGAGAGAGAGAGAGGCAGAGACACAGGCAGAGGGAGAAGCAGGCTCCATGCAGCGGGAGCCCGATGTGGGATTCGATCCCGGGTCTCCAGGATCGCGCCCTGGGCCAAAGGCAGGCGCCAAACAGCTGCGCTACCCAGGGATCCCTGAATCTGGTCTTATTCTATGCCTCAACAGGACCTAGTGATTCTGTTCCCCATCTGGGCCTGCATGGCCCTAGTGACGCTGGTCCTCACCCAGGCATCATTGGGACCTGGATACTCTATTCCACACCTGGGCCTCACTTTGACCAGGGACCTCTGGTCCCATTCTGTGCCTCAAACTAAACTGGTTACTCTGATTCCCCCTCTGGGACTCACCCTTACCTGGTAAATCTGGTCACCACTTGAGCTTCACATGGGCCTGGTGAATCTGGTCCTTAGCTGGTCCGCACCTGGATCTGGTGACTGGTCGCCACCTGGGCCTCACCTGGACTTGGTGAATCTTGTTGCCACCTGCGCCTCACCTGGACCTTGTGACTCTGGTCCCACCTGGACCTCACCTGGATCTGGTGGCTCTGGTTCCCATATGCGGCTCTCCTGGACCTGGTTCCTGTGGTCTCCATCTGGCGTCACCTGGAACACAATGACTCTGATCCATTTTTGGGACTCTCATGGACCTGTTGACTCTTGTCCTTAACTGGGCATCATTGGGACCAGGATAATCTCTTATATACCTGGGCCTCACCTGGACCTGGTGACTGTGGTCCCACCTGGGCCTCACCTGGAGGAGTTCACTGGTTCCCACAGGGACCTCACTTGGACTTGGTGACTCAGGTCCTCATATGGGCATCATGGCACCTGGTTTCTAGTTCCACATCGGGGCCTCACCTGGACCTAGTGATTCTCGTCCCCCACTGGGCCTCATCCTGACGTGGTGACTCTGGTCCCCACCTGGATATCACCAGAACCGGGTGACTCTGGTCCCCCTCTGGGACGCACCCGGAGCTGGGGACACTGGTCCTAAACCTGGCCTGAACAGGACCTGGTGAATCTACTCCTCACTTAGGCCTCATCTGGACCTTGTGACTCTTTTCCCATCTGGCATCAATGGGACATGGTTACTCTGTTCCCCACTTGGGCGTCACCTGGACATGAAAACTTTGCTCCACACTTTGGTCTCAACTGGTCCCGATGACTCTGGTCCCCCCACCTAGGCCTCAATCTGGACCTGGTGACTGTGGTCCCCACCAGGTTCTCACCTGGACCTCGTGACTCTCGTTCCCACATGAACCACACCTGGACCTGGTGACTGTAGTGTTCTTGTAGACTCACATTTACTTGGTGACTCCGGTCCCCACTAGGGCCTCACCTGGATCTGGTGACTCTGGCGTGCAGGCTGGCCTCACGTGGACCTGGTGAGTGGGGTTGCCCCCTGGGCCTCACCCATACCTGGTGACTCAGGTCCCCACGTGGGTCTCTTGGTCCTGGTGAATCTGGACCTTACCTGGTCCTCTCCTAGACCCGGGGAGTCTGGTCACCACCTGGGCCTCACCTGGACCTGGTGAATCTGGTCCCCATCTGGGGCTCACCCAGTCCTTGTGTCTTTGTTCCCCACCTGGACCTGATTGCTGTGGAGTCTTTCTTGGCCTCTCCTGGACCTGGTGACTCTGATCCTATCTGCGCGTCACCCATACCTGGTGACTCTGGTCCTCACCTGGGCATCATTGGTACCTGGTGACTCTGTTCCACACCGGAGCCTCCCCTGGAAATGATGACTCTAGGCCTCTCTGGGCCTCACCCTGACCTGGTGACTCTGGTCCCCTTCTGGATGTCACCAGGACCAGGTGTTTCTGGTACCGCTCTAGGACTCAACCAGATCTGGTGACTCTGGTCCTCAACTGGGCCTCACCGGGACCTAGTGAACATGCCCCCACCTGCGCCTCTTCTGGAACTAGTGACTCTGGTTCTACCTGGGCATCATGGGGACATAGTTACTCTATTCCCCACTGGGACTGACCTGACCTGGTAACTCTGATCCTGACTTTGGCCTCTTCTGTACCAGGTGACTGTCGCTCCACATGGGCCTCACCTGTAACTGGTGACTCTGATCCTAAGCATGGCCTCACCTGACCTGGTGACTGTGTTTCCCATCGGGACCTCACCTGGACCTCATGTCTCTGGTACCACCTGGGCCTCACCAGGACCTGGCCCAGAGTCATCATGTCCAGGGGAGGCTGACATGGTGACTCTGGTCCCCATCAGGATGTCACCTAGACCAGGTGAATCTGGTACCCCTCTAGGCCTCAAGTAGACCTGGTGAATCTGGTCCGCATCTGGGCCTCACAGGGTCCTAGTGAATATGCTCCCACCTGCGCCGATTCTGGACCTGGTGACTCTGGTCCCTACCTGGGCATCATCGGGACATGGTTCCTCTGCATGGCCTGCAGGTTGGCATCACCTGGACCTGGTAACTCTGGTTCCTACATGGGCATCATCGGGACAGGGTTCCTCTGCATGGCGCAAAGGATGGCCTCTCCTAGACCTGGTGAGTGTCGTTGCCACCTGTGCCTCACCCGTACCTGGGGACACAGGTCCCCTCGTGGGCCTCTTGGACCTGGAGTATCTGGTCCTTACCTGGTCGTCTCCCAGACCCTTGGTCTCTGGTCACCACCTGGGCCTCACCTGGACCTGGTGAATCTGGTCCCCATCTGGGCCTCACCCAGTCCTGGTGACTTTGTTCCCCACTTGGATCTGATTGCTGTGGACTCTTTCTTGGCCTCACCTGGAACTGGTGACTCTGATCCTATCTGCGCATTACCCAGACCTGGTGACTCTGGTCCTCACCTGGGCATCTTTGGTACCTGGTGACTCTGTTCCACACCTGAGCCTCACCTGGACATGATGACTCTGGAACCTCTCTGGGCCTCATCCTGACCTGGGGACTCTGGTCCCCATCTGGATGTCACCTGGACCAGGTGATTCTGGTACCCCTCTAGGCCTCAACTAGATCTGGTGACTCTGGTCCTCCACTGGACCTCACCTGGACCTAGTAAATATGCTCCATCTGGGTCTCATTGGACCTGGTGATTCTGATCCCTACCTCGGCATCATCGGGACATGGTTCCACTGCATGGCCTGCAGGTTGGCCTCACCTGGACCTGTTAACTCTGGTCCCTACTATGGGCATCATCGGGACATGATTCCACTGCATGGCCTGCAGGTTGGCCTCACCTGGACCTGGTAACTCTAGTCCCTACCTGGGCATCATCGGGACATGGATTCCTCTGCATGGCCTGCAAGATCGCCTCACCTGGACCTGGTGAGTGGGGTTGCCACCTCGGCCTCACCCATGCCTGGTGACACAGGTCCCCACGTGGGCCTCACTTGGACCTGGCGAATCTGGTCCTTACCTGGTCCTCACCCGGAACTCGTAACTCTGGTCACCACATGGGAATCACCTGGACCTGGTGAATCTGGTCCCCATCTGGGGTCATCCATTCCTGGTGACTTTGTTCCCCACCTGGACCTGATTGCTGTGGACTCCTTCTTGGCCTCACCTGGAACTGGTGACTCTGATCCTAACTGGGCCTCACCCAGATCTGGTGACTCTGGTCCTCACCTGTGGACCATTATGAACTGGATACTCTGTTCCACACGTGAGCCTCACCTGGACATGTTGACTCTGGATCCCCTCTGGGCCTCAGCCTGACATGGTGACTCTGGTCCCCATCTGGATGTCACTTAGACCAGGTGAATCTGGTACCCCTCTAGGCCTCAACTTGACCTGGTGACTCTGGGCCCCAACTGGGCCTCACCGGGACCTAGTGAACATGCTCCCCAGCTGCGCCGCATCTGGGCATGGTGACTCTGGTTTTACCTGGGCATCCTCGGGAAATGGTTACTGTATTCCCCACTGGGACTGACCTGATTCTGGTAACTCTGATCCTGACTTTAGCCTCTTCTGTACCAGGTGACTCTGGCTCCACCGGGACCTCACCTGTAACTGGTGACTCTGATCCTAAGCATGAACTCACCTGACCTGGTGACTGTGGTTCCCATCGGGACCTCACCTGGACCTCAGGTCTCTGGTTCCACCTGGGCCTCACCAGGACCTAGTGTCTCTGGTACCCACCTGGGAAGCATCAGGATATGGTTACACTGTTCACTAACAATGACCCAGCCTGACCTATTAACTCTGGTCTTCACCAGGGCCACACCTGGACATGGTGACACTGCTTCCCACCTGGGTCTCACCTGGACATGGTGAGTGGGATCCCCACCAGGTCCTCACCTGTAACTAGTGATTCTCATTCCCACATGGACATCATGTGGACCTGGTGGCTGCAGTGTTTCTAGCTTCTCATGTACTCGTGACTCTGGTCCCCACCAGTGCCTCACCGGGACCTGGTGAGTGTGGTTCCCACCTGCACCTCACCTGGACCTGGAGATTCTGGTCTGCACCCGAGACTACCCTAGATCTGGTGACTCTGGTCCCCACCTGGGCTTCACCTGGATTTGGGGACTCCGGTCCCCATCTGGGCCTCACCTGGCAGTGTTGACCATTGTCCTCAACTGGGCAAAATTGGGACCCGGTGACTGTTCCACAACTGGACCTCACATGGACCAGGTGACTCTGGTCCCCCTCTGGGTCTCACCGTGCCCTAGTGACTGTGAACCCCACTTTGGCCTGACTTGGACCTGCTGACACTGGTTGCAACCTGCTCCTGACCTCGATCCGTTGACTCTGGTTCTTTCAAGGGCCTTCCCTGGACCTGGTGATCCTGGTCCCCACATGGGCCTCACCTGGACGTGGTGACTCTTGTCACGACCGGGGACTCACCTGGACCTTGTTACTGTGTTCCAAACCTGGGCCTCAAGTAGTCCTCTTGCCTCTGATCCCCACCGGGGCCTCAGTGGTCTGGTAACTCTGGTCCTCACCTGGGCCTCATCTGGACCTAGTGACTCTGGTCCCCACCTGGGCTTCACCTGGATCTGTGACTCTGGTCCCCACCTGGACTTCACCTGGATCTGGTGACTCTGGTCCCCACCTGGACCTCTCCTGAACCTGGTGACTCTCTTTCCAACATGGACCTCACCTGGATCTGGTGACTCTGGTCCTCACTTTGGCCTCACCTGGACCTGGTGTCTCTCATACCCACATTGATTAACTCAAAACTTCTGAATCTTGCTACACCTAGGCCGCACCCCGACCTGGTGACTCTTGTCCCCAGCTATGCCTCAATTCGACCTGATGAATCTGGTCCTCACGTGGGCCTCACATGGACCTGGGACTCAGCTCCATAGAGTGGCTCTGGTTCCCACAAGGGGCTCACCTGATACTGTTGACTGTGGTGTTATTCTATGCCTCACCAGGACCTAGTGATTCTGTTTGCCATCTGGGCCTGCATGGCCCTAGTGACTCTGGTCCTCACCCAGGCATCATTGGGACCTGGATACTCTATTCCACACCTGGGCCTCAGTTTGACCAGGGATCTCTGGTCCCATTCTGGGCCTCAAACTAAACTGGTTACTCTGGTTCCCCCTCTGGGCCTCACCCCTACCTGGTGACTCTGGTCACCCCTTGGGATTCACATGAGCCTGCTGAATCTTGTCCTTAGCTGGTCCGCACCTGGATCTGGTGACTGGTCGCCACCTGGGTCTCACCTGGACTTGTTGAATCCTGTTGCCTCCTGCGCCTCACCTGGACCTTGTGACTGTGGTCCCACCTGGACCTCACCTGGATTTGGTGGATCTGTTTCCCATATGGGGCTCTCCTGGACCTGGTTCCTCTGGTCTCGATCTGGCCTCACCTGGAACACAATGACTCTGATCCATATTTGGGCCTCTCCTTGACCTGTTGACTCTTGTCCTTACCTGGGCATCATTGGGACCTGGATACTCTCTTATATTCCTGGGCCTCATCTGAACCTGGTGACTGTGGTCCCACCTGGGCCTGACCTGGAGGAGGTGACTGGTTCCCACAAGGACCTTGCCTGGACCTGGTGGCAAAGGTCCTCATATGGGCATCATGGGACCTGGTTTCTCAGTTCCACATCGGGGCCTCACCTGGACCTAGTGATTCCCGTCCTCCTCTGGGGTTCACCCTGACGTGGTGACTCTGGTCCCCACCTGGATATCACCAGGACCGGGTGACTCTGGTCCCCCTCTGGGTCTCACCCGGAACTGGGGACACCGGTCCTAAATAGGGCCTCAACAGGACCTATTGAATCTACTCCTCACTTTGGCCTCGTCTGGACCTTGTGACTCTTTTCCCACCTGGCATCAATGGGACATGGTTACTCTGTTCCCACCTGGGCCTCACCTGGACATGGTAACTTTTATCCACACTTTTGCCTCAACTGGTGCTGATGACTCTGGTCCCCCGACCTAGGCCTCAATCTGGACCTGGTGACTGTGGTCCCCACCTGGGTCTCACCTGGACCTGGTGACTCTCTTTCCCACATGAACCACACCTGGACCTGGTGACTGTGGTGTTCCTGTACACCCACATTTACCTGGTGACTCCGGTCCCCACTAGGGCCTCAACTGGATCTGGTGACTCTGGCCAAAGGTTGGCCTCACCTGGACTTGGTGAGTGGGGTGCCACCAGGGCCTCACCCATACCTGGTGACTCAGGTCCCCGCGTGGCCCTCTTGGACCTGGTAAATCTCGTCCTTACCTGGTTCTCTCCCAGACCTGGGGACTCTGGTCACCACCTGGGTCTCACGTGGACCTGGTGAATCTGGTCCCCATCTGGGCCTCACCTAGTCCTAGTGACTTTGTTCCCCACCTGGACTTGATTGCTGTGGACACTTTCTTGACCTCCCCTGGACCTGGTGACTCTGATCCTTTCTGTGCGTCACCCAGACCTGGTGACTCTGGTCCTCACCTGGGCATCATTGGTACCTGGTGACTCTGTTCCACACCTGAGCCTCACCTGGACATGATGACTCAGGAACCGCTCTGGGCCTCACCCTGACCTGGTGATTCTGGTCCCCATCTGGATGTCACCTGGACCAGGTGATTCTTGTAACCCTTTAGGCCTCTACCAGATCTGGTGACACTGGTCCTCAACTGAGCCTCACCTGAACCTAGTGAATATGCTCCATTTGGGCCTCATTTGGACCTGGTGACTCTGGTCCCTACCTGGGCATCATCGGGACATGGTTCCACTGCATGGCCTGCCGGTTGGCCTCACCTGGACCACGTAACTCTGGTCCCTACCTGCGCATCATCGGGACATGATTCCTCTGCATGGTCTCTAGGTTGGCCTCACCTGGACCTGGTTAGTGGGGTTGCCACCAGGGCCTCATCCATGCATGGTGACACCGGTCCCCACGTGGGCCCCAGTATGCCCTGGTGAATCTCGTCCTTACCTGGTCCTCACCCGGACCTGGTAACTCTGGTCACCACCTGGGAAACACCTGGACATGGTGTATCTGGCCGCATCTGGGCCTCACCCAGTCGTGGTGACTTTTTTCCCCACCTGGACCTGATTGCTGTGGGCCCCTTCTTGGCCTCACTTGGAACTGTTGACTCTGATCCTAACTGGACCTCACCCAGATCTGGTGACTCTGGTCCTCACCTCTGGACAATTATGACCTGGATACTCTGTTCCACACCTGAGCCTCACCTGGACATGATGACTCTGGATCCCCTCTGGCCTCACCCTGACATGGTAACTCTGGTCCCCATCTGGATGTCACCTAGACCAGGTGAATCTGGTACCCCTCTATGCCTCAACTAGACCTGGTGACTATGGTCCTCAACTGGGCCTCACCATGACCTAGTGAATATGCTCCCCACCTGTGCCTCATCTCGACCTGATGACTCTGGTTCTACGTGGGTATCATCGGGACATGGTTACTCTATTCCCCACTGGGACTGACCTGATCCTGGTAACTCTGGTGCTGACTTTGGCCTCTTCTGTACCAGGTGACTCTGGCTCCGCCTGGGCCTCATCTGTAACTGGTGACTCTGATCCTAAGCATGGCCTCACCTGACCCGATGACTGTGGTTCCCACCGGGACCTCACCTGGACCTCATATCTCTGGTCCCATCTGGGCCTCACTAGGACCTGGTGTCTCTGGTACCCACCTGGGTAGCATCAGGATATGGTTACACTGCTCACTAAAAGTGACCCAGCCGGACCTACTAACTCTGGTCTTCACCTGGGCCACACCTGGACATGGTGACACTGGTTCTCACCTGGGTATCACCTGGACATGGTGAGTCGGATCCCCACCTGGGCCTCACCTGTAACTGGTGATTCTCGTTTCCACATGGACATCATGTAGACCTGGTGGCTGCAGTGTTTCTAGCTTCTCATGTACCTCATGAATCTGGTCCCCACCAGGGCCGTACCGTGACCTGGTGAGTGTGGTTGCTACTTGCACCTCACCTGGACCTGGTGATTCTGGTCTGTATCTGAGACTATGCTGGATCTGGTGTCTGTGGTCCCCACCTGGGCTTCACCTGGATTTGGGGACTCCGGTCCCCATCTGGGCCTCACCTGGCACTGTTGACCATGGTCCTCTACTGGGCAAAATTGGGACCCAGTGACTGTGTTCCACAACTGGACCTCACCTGGACCAGGTTACACTGGTCCCCCTCTGGGTCTCACCGTGCCCTAGTGACTGTGAACCCAACTTTGGCCTGACTTGGACCTGCTGTCCCTGGTTGCCACCTGCGCCTGACCACGAACTGTTGACTCTGGTTCTTTCAAGGGCCTCCCCTGTACCTGGTGATCCTGGTCCCCACCTGGGCCTCACCTGGACGTGGTGACTCTTTTCACCACCGGGGACTCACCTGGATCTGCTTACTGTGTTCCACATTGGGCATCAAGTAGACCTGTTGACCATGGTCCCCAAGCCGGCCTCACATGGACCTGTTGCCTCTGATCCCCACCGAGGCCTCACGTGTACCTGGTAACTGTGGTCCTCACCTGGGCCTCATCTGGAACTGGTGACTCTGGTCCCCCCTGTGTATCACCTGGATCAGGTGACTCTGGTCCCACCTGGACTTCACCTGGATCTGGTGACTCTTGTCCCCACATGGAACTCTCCTGGACCTGGTGACTCTCTTCCCAACATGGACCTCACCTGGATCTGGTCACTCTGGTCCTCAGTTTGGCCTCACCTGGACCTGGTGTCTCTTGTCCCCACTTTGACTTAACTCAGAACTGCTGAATCTTGCCCCACCTAGGCCGCACCCAGACCTGGTGACTCTTGTCCCCAGCTATGCCTCAATTCGACCTGATGAATCTGGTCCTCACGTGAGCCTCACATGGACCTGGGACTCAGCTGGATAGAGTGGCTCTGGTTCCTACAAGATGCTCACCTGGACCTGGTGACTGTGGTCCCACCTGGGCCTCACCGTGACGAGGTGACTGGTTCCCACACGGACCTCATCTGGACCTGGTGACTCAGGTCCTCATATGGGCATCATGGGACCTGGTTTCTCAATTCCACATCGGGGCCTCACCTGGACCTAGTGATTCTCGTCCCCCTATGGACCTCACCCTGACGTGGTGCCTATGGTCCCCACCTGGATATCACCAGGACCGGGTGACTCTGGTCCCCCTCTGGGACTCACCCAGAGATGGGGATACTGGTCCTCAACTGGGCCTCAAATGGACCTGGTGAATCTACACCTCACTTAGGCCTCGTCTGGATCTTGTGATTATTTTCTCACCTGGCATCAATGGGACATTGCTACACTGTTCCCCACCTGGGCCTCACCTGGACATGAAAACTTTGCTCCACACTTTGGCCTCAAATGGTCCTGATGACTCTGGTCCCCCACCTAGGCCTCAATCTGGCCCTGGTGACTGTGGTCCCCATCTGGGTCTCACCTGGACCTGGTGACTCTCGTTCCCACATGAACCATACCTGGACCTGGTGACTGTGGTGTTCTTGTAGACTCACATTTACCTGGTGACTCTGGTCCCCACTAGGGCCCCAATTGGATCTGGTGACTCTGGCCTGCAGGCTGGCCTCACCTGGACCTGGTGTTGGGGTTGCCACCTGGGCCTCACCCATACCTGGTGACTCAGGTCCCCACGTGGGCCTCTTGGACCTGTTAATCTGGTCGTTACCGGGTCCTCTCCCAGACCCGGGGACTCTGGTCTCCACCTCGGCCTCACTTGGCCCTTGTGAATCTGGTCCCCATCTGGGCCTCACCCGTCCTGCTGACTTTGTTACCCACGTGGACCTGATTGCTGTGGACTCTTTCTTGGCCTCACCTGGAACTGGTGACTCTGATCCTATCTTCGCGTCACCCATACCTGGTGACTCTCGTCCCTACCTGGGCATCATCGGGACATGGTTCCACTGCATGGCCTGCAGGTTGGCCTCACCTGGACCTCGTAACTCTGGTCCCTACCTGGGCATCATCGGTAAACCGTTCCTCTGTATTGCCTACAGGTTGGCCTCACCTGGACCTGGTGAGTTGTGTTGACACCTGGGTCTCACCCATACCTGGTGACACAGGTCCCCACGTGGGCCTCACTTCGACCTGGTGAATCTGGTCCTTACCTGGTCCTCTCCCGGAACTGGTAACTCTGATCACCACCTGGGCCTCACCTGGGCCTGGAGAATCTGGTCCCCATCTGGGCCTCACCCAGTCCTGTTGACTTTGTTACCCACCTGGACCTGATTGCTGTGTAACCCTTCTTGTCCTCACCTGGAACTTGTGACTCTGATCCTAACTGGGCCTCACCCAGATCTGGTGACTCTGGTACTCACCTGTGGACCAATAAGACCTGGATACTCTGTTCCACACCTGAGCCTCACCTGGACATGATGACTCTGGAACCTCTCTGGGCCTCATCCTGACCTGGGGACTCTGGTCCCCATCTGGATGTCACCTGGACAGGTGATTCTGGTACCCCTCTAGGCCTCAACCAGGTCCTGTGACTCTGGTCCTCCATTGGACCTCACCTGGACCTAGTGAATATGCTCCATCTGGATCTCATTGGACCTGATGATTCTGATCCCTACCTGGGCATCATCGGGACATGGTTCCACTGCATGGCCTGCAGGTTGGCCTCACCTGGACCTGGTAACTCTAGTCCCTACCTGGGCATCATCGGGACATATTTCCTCTGTATGGCCTGCAGGTTGGCCTCACCTGGACCTGGTGAGTGGGGTTGCCATCTGGGCCTCACTCATACCTGGTGACAAAGGACCCACGTGGGCCTCACTTGGACCTGGTGAATCTGGTCTTATCCTGGTCCTCACCCGGAACCGGTAACTCTTTTCACAACCTGGAATCACCTGGACCTCGTGAATCTGGTCCCCATCTGGGCCTCACCCAGTCCTGGTGACTTTGCTCCCCGCCTGGACCTGATTTCTGTGGACTCCTTCTTGGCCTCACCTGGAACTGCTGACTCTGGTCCTCACCTGTGGACCATTATGACCTGGATACTCTGTTCCACACCTGAGCCTCACCTGGACATGATGACTCTGGATTCCCCTCTGGGCCTCAGCCTGACATGGTGACATGGGCCCCATCTGGATGTCACCAAGACCAGGTGAATCTGGTACCCCTCTAGGCCTCAACTTGACCTGGTGACTCTGGTCCTCAACTGGGCCTCACCGGGACCTAGTGAATATGCTCCCCACCTCCGCCTCATCTGGAACTGGCGACTCTGGTACTACCTGGGACTCATTGGGACATGGTTACTCTATTCCCCACTGGGACTGCCCTGATCCTGGTAACTCTGGTCCTGACTTTGGCCTCTTCTGTACCAGGTGACTCTGGCTCCACCTGGTCCTCACCTGTAACTGGTGATTGTCGTTCCCACATGGTCATCATGTGGACCTGGTGGCTGCAGTGTTTCTAGCTTCTCATGTACCTCGTGACTCTGGTCTCCACCAGGGCCTCACCGGGACCTGGTGAGTGTGGTTGCCACCGGCAACTCACCTGGACCTGGTGATTCTGGTCTGCACCTGAGACTACCCTGGATCTGGTGACTGTGGTCCCCATCCTGGGATTCACCTGGATTTGGGGACTCCGGTCCCCATCTGGCGTCACCTGGCCCTGTTGACCATGGTACTCAACTGGGCAAAATTGGGACCTGGTGACTGTGTTCCACACCTGGACCTCACCTGGACCAGGCGACTCTGGTCCCCCTCTGGGTCTCACCGTGCCCTAGTGACTGTGAACCCCACTTTGGACTGACTTGGACCTGCTGACCCTGGTTCCCACCTGCGACTGACGTCGTACTGTTGACTCTGGTACTTTCAAGGGCCTCCCCTGGACCTGGTAATCCTGGTCCCCACCTGGGCCTCACCTGGACGTGGTAACTTTTGTCACCACCGGTTACTCACCTAGACCTGGTTACTGTGTTCCACACCTGAGCCTCAAGTACACCTGTTGACCATGGTCCCCAAGCCGGCCTCACATGGACCTGTTGACTCTGATCCCCACCGGGGCCTCTCGTGTACCTGGTAACTCTGGTCCTCACCTGGGCATCATTGGTCCTGGTGACTCTGTTCCATACCTGAGGCTCCCCTGGACATGATGACTCTGGAACCTCTCTGGCTATCAACCTGCCCTGGTGACTCTGGTCCCCATATGGATGTCACCTGGACACAGGGGATTATGGTAACCTCTCTGGGGCCTCAACCTGGGTCTGGTGACTCTGGTCCTCAAATGGGCCTCACCTGGACCTAGTGAATATGCTCCATCTGGGCCTCATTTGGACCTGGTGACTCTGGTACCTACCTGGGCATCATCGGGACATGGTTCCACTGCATGACCTGCAGGTTGGCCTCACATGGACCTGGTAACTCAGTCCCACCTGGGCATCATCGGGGACAGGGTTCCACTGCGATGGCCTGTGGTTGGCCTCCATGACAGGTTAACTCTCGTGCCTACCTGAGCATCTTTGGAACCTGGTTCCTCTGTATAGCCTGCAGGTGGCCTCGCCTGAAACTGGTGAGTGGTTTTGGTTCAACTGGCCCTCACCCTTGCCTAGGGGACACATGTCCCTCACGTAGGGCCTCACTTGGACCTGGTGATCTTCTGGTCCTTACCTGGTGGTCACCCGGAACTGGTAATCTGTCACCACATGGGAAATCACCTGGGCCTGGTGAATCTGGTCCCCATCTGGGCCTCACCAGTCCTGTTGACTTTCTGTTCCCACCTGGACCTGATTGCTGTATGAACTTCTTCTTGGCCTAACCTGGAAGTGGTGACTCTGATCCTACCTGGGCCTCACCCAGATCTGGTGACTCTGGTCCTCACCTGTGGACCATTATGACCTGGATACTCTGTTCAAACACCTGAGCCTCACCTGGACATGATGACTCTGGATCCCCACGGGGCTCACCCTGACATGGTGACTCTGGTCCCCATCTGGATGTCACCTAGATCTGGTGAAATCTGTTACCCCTCTAGGGCTCAAAAAGACCTGGTGACACTGGTCCTGAACTGGGTGTCACCGAGACCTAGTGAATATGCTCCCCACCTGCGCCTCATCAGGACCTGTTGACGCTGGGTCTACCTGGCATCATCGGGACATGGTTACTCTGTTCCCCACTGGGAATGACCTGATCCTGGTAACTCTGGTCCTGATTTTGGCCTCTTCTGTACCAGGTGACTCAGGCTCCAACTGGGCCTCACCTGTAACTGGTGACTCTGATACAAAGCATGGCCTCTCCTGACCTGGTGACTGTGGTTCCCATCGGGACCTCACCTGGACCTCATGTCTCTGGTCCCACCTGGGCCTCACTAGGACCTGGTGTCTCTGGTTCCCACCTGGGTAGCATCAGGATATGGTTACACTGTTCAGTAACAGTGACCCAGCCGGACATATTAACTCTGGTCTTCACCTGGGCCACACCTGGACATGGTGACACTCCTTCCCACCTGGGTATCACCTGGAAATGGTGAGTCAGATACCCACCTGGTCCTAACCTATAACTGTTGATTCTCGTTCCCACATGGACATCATGTGGACCTGGTGGCTGCGGTGTTTCTAGTTTGTCATGTACCTTGTGACACTGGTCCCCACCAGGGCCTCACCGGGACCTGGTGATTGTGGTTGCCCCTGCACCTCACCTGGACCTGGTGATTCTGGTCTGCACCTGAGACTACCCTGGATCTGGTGACTGTGGTCCCCACCTGGGCTTCACCTGGATTTGGGGACTCTGGTCCGCATCTGAGCCTCACCTGGCCCTGTTGACCATGGTCCTCAACTGGGCAAAATTGGGACGCGGTGACTGTGTTCCACAACTGGACCTCACCTGGACCACGTGACTCTGGTTCCCCTCTGGGTCTCACCATTCCCTAGTGACTGTGAACCCCACTTTCCCCTGACTTGGACCTGCTGACCCTGGTTGAAACCTGCGCCTGACCTCCAATTGTTGACTCTGGTTCTTTCAAGGGCCTCCCCTGTACCTGGTGATCCTGGTCCCCACCTGGGTTTCACATGGATCTGGTGACTCTGGTCCCCACCTGGACTTTACCTGGATCTGGTGAATCTGGACCCAACCTGGACCTCTCCTGGACCTCGTGACTCTCTTTCCAACATGGACCTCACCTGGATCTGGTGACTCTGGTCCTCTCTTTGGCCTCACCTGGACCTGGTGTCTCTCGTCCCCACTTTGACCTAACTCAGAACTGCTGAATCTTGCCCCACCTAGGCCGCACACAGACCTGGTGACTCTGTCCCCAGCTATGCCTCAATTCGACCTGATGAATCTGGTCCTCACGTGGGACTCACCTGGTCCTGGGACTCAGCTGGATAGTGTGGCTCTGGTTCTCACAAGGGATCACCTGATACTGCTGAATGTGGTCTTATTCTATGCCTCACCAGGACGTAGTGATTCTGTTCCCCATCTGGGCCAGCATGGCCCTAGGGACTCTGATCCTCACCCAGGCGTCATTGGGCCCTGGATAATCTATTCCACACCTGGGCCTCTCTTTGACCAGGGACCTCTGGTCCCATTCTGGGCCTCAAACTAAACTGGTTACTCTGGTTCCCTCTCTGGGCCTCACCCTGCCCTGGTGACTCTGGTCACCCGTTACGCTTCACTTGGGCCTGGAGAATCTGGTCCTTAGCTGTTCCACACCTGGATCTGGTGAGTGGTCGCCACCTGGGCCTCACCTGGACTTGGTGAATCCTGTTGCCTCCTGCGCCTCACCTGGACCTTGTGACTGTGGTCCCACCTGGGCCTCACCTGGACGAGGTGACTGGTTCCCACAGGGACCTCACCTGGACCTGGTGACTCAGGTCCTCATATGGGCATCATGGGACCTGGTTTCTCAGTTCCACATCGGGGCCTCCCCTGGACCTAGTGATTCTTGTCCCCCTCTGGGCCTCACCCTGACGTGGTGACTCTGGTCCCCACCTGGATATCACCAGAACCGGGTGACTCTGGTCCCCCACTGGGACTCACCTGGAGCTGGGGACACTGGTCCTCAGCTGATCCTCAACAGGACCTGGTGAATCTACTCCTCACTTAGGCCTCGTCTGGACCTTGTGACTCTTTTCCCACCTGGCATCAATGGGACATGTTTACTCTGTTCCCCACCTGGGCCTCACCTGAACATGATAACTTTGATCCACACTTTGGCCTCAACTGCTCCTGATGACTCTCGTCCCCCCCTCCTAGGCCTCACTCTGGACCTGGTGACTGGTCCCAACCTGGGTCTCACCTGGGCCTGGTGACTCTCATTCCCACTAGAACCACACCTGGACTTGGTGACTGTGGTGTTCTTGTAGACTCACATTTACCTGTTGACTCAGGTCCCCACTAGGGCCTCACCTGGATCTGGTGACACTGGCCTGCAGGTTGGCCTCACCTGGAACTGGTGAGTGGGGATGCCACCTGGGCCTCACCTATACCTCGTGACTCAGGTCCCCACGTGGGCCTCTTGGACCTGTTGAATCTTGTTACCTGGTCGTCTCCCAGACCCGGGAATTCTGGTCACCTCCTGGGCCTCACCTGGACCTGGTGAATCTGGTCCCCATCTGGGCCTCACGCAGTCCTGGTGACTTCGTTCCCCACTTGGGCCTGATTGATGTGGACTCTTTCTTGGCCTCACCTGGAACTGGTGACTCTCATCATATCTGCGCGTCATCCAGACCTGGTGACTCTGGTCCTCACCTGGGCATCATTGGTACCTGGTGACTCTGTTCTACACCTGAGCCTCACCTGGACATGATGACTCTGGAACCTCTCTGGGCCTCACCCTTCCCTGGTGACTGTGGTCCCCATCAGGATGTCACCTAGACCAGGGGATTCTCGTATCCCTCTAGGCCTCAACCAGATCTGGTGACTCTGGTCCTCAACTGAGCCTCACCTGGACCAAGTGAAAATGCTCCATGTGGGCCTCATTTGGACCTGGTGACTCTGGTCCCAACCTGGGCATCATAGGGATATGGTTCCACTGCATGGCCTGCAGGTTGGACTCACCTGGACCTGGTAACTCTGGTCCCTAGCTGGGCATCATCGGGACATGGTTCCACTGCATGGCCTGCAGGTTGGCCTCACCTGGACATGGTAACTCTGGTCCCTACCTAGGCTTTATCGGGACATGATTCCACACATGCCCTGCAGGTTGGCATCACCTGCACCTGGTAATTCTAGTCCCTACCTGTGCATCATCAGGACATGGTTCCTCTGCATGGCCTGTAGGTTGGCCTCACCTGGACATTGTAACTCTGGTCCCTACCTGGGCTTTATCGGGACATGATTCCACACATGCCCTGCAGGTTGGCATCACCTGCACCTGGTAATTCTAGTCCCTACCTGTGCATCATCAGGACATGGTTCCTCTGCATGGCCTGCAGGTTGGCATCACCTGGACCTGGTGAGTGGGGTTGTCACCTGTGCCTCACCCATGCCTGGTGACACAGGTCCCCACGTGGGCCTCACTTGGAACGGGTGAATCTGGTCCTTACCTTGTTCTCACCCGGAACTCGTAACTCTGGTCACCACCTGGGAATCACCTGGACCTGGTGTTTCTGGTACCCATCTGGGCGTCATCCAGTCCTGGTGACATTGTTCCCCACCTGGACCTGATTGCTGTGGACTCTTTCTTGGCCTCACCTGGAACTGGTGACTCTGATCCTATCTGCGCATCACCCAGACCTGGTGACTCTGGTCCTCACCTGGACATGATGACTCTGGAACCTCTCTGGGCCTCACCCTAACCTGGTGACCCTGGTCCCCATCTGGAACTCACCTGTATCTGGTGACTCTGGTCTCAGTTTGTCCTCACCTGGACTGGTGTCTATAGTCCACACTTTGACCTAACTCAGAACTGCTGAATCTTGCCCCACCTAGGCCGCACCTAGACCTGATGACTCTTGTCCCCAGCGATGCTTCAATTCGACCTGATGAATCTGGTCCTCACGTGGGCCTCACATGGACCTAGGACTCAGCGGGATAGAGTGGCTCTGGTTCCCACAAGGGGCTCACCTGATACTGGTGACTGTGTTCTTATTCTATGCCTCACCAGGACCTAGTGATTCTGTTCCCCATCTGGGCTTTCATGGTCCTAGTGACTCTGGTCCTCACCCAGGCATCATTGGGACCTGGATACTCTATTCCTCACCTAGGCATCACTTTGTCCAGGGACCTCTGGTCCCAATCTGGGCCTCAAACTAAACTGGTTACTCTGGTTCCCACTCGGGGCCTCACCCTTACCTGGAAAATCTGGTCACCCCTTGGGCTTCACTTGGGCCTGGTGAATCTGGCTCTTATCTGGTCCGCACCTGGATCTGGTGACAGATCACCACGTGGGCCTCACCTGGACTTGATGAATCCTGTTGCCTCCTGCGCCTCACCTGGACCTTGTGACTGTGGTCCCTCCTGGATCTCACCTGGATCTGGTGGCTCTGGTTCCCATATGGGGCTCTCCTGGACCTGGTTCCTGTGGTCTCCATCTGGCCTCACCTGGAACACAATGACTCTGATCCATATTTGGGCCTCTCCTGGACCTGTTGACTCTAGTCCTTACCTGGGCATCATTGGGACCTGGATACTCTCTTATGTACCTGGGCCTCACCAGGACCTGGTGACTGTGTTCCCACCCGGGCCTCACCTGGACGGGGTGACTGGTTCCCACAGGGACATCACCTCGACCTGGTGACGCAGGTCCTCATATGGGAATCTTGGGACCTGGATTCACAGTTCCACATTGGGGCCTCTCCTGGACCTAGTGATTCTCGTCCCCCACTGGGCCTCACCCTGACTTGTGACACTGGTCCCCACCTGGATATCACCAGAACCGGGTGACACACCCGGAGCTGGGGACACTGGTCCTCAGCTGAGCCTCAACAGGACCTGGTGAATCTACTCCAAACTTAGGCTTCGTCTGGACCTTGTGACTATTTTCCCACCTGGCATTATTGGGATATGGTTACTCTGTTCCCCATCTGGGCCTCACCTGGACATGATAACTTTGCTGCACACTTTGGCCTCAACTGGTCTTGATGATTCTCGTCCCCCAACCTAGGCCTCAATCTGAACCTGTTGACTGTCGTCCCCACCTGGGTCTCACCTGGAACTGGTGACTCTTGTTCCCACATGAACCACACCTGGACCTGGTGACTGTGGTGTTCTTGTAGACTCACTTTTACCTGCCTTCTCCGGTGCCGACTAGGGCCTCACGTGGATCTGGTGACTTTGGGATGCAGGTTGGCCTCACCTGGACATGGTGAGTGGAGTTGCCAACTGGGCCTCACCCATACCTGGTGAGTCAGGTCCCCTCGTGGGCCTCTTGGACCTGGTATCTGGTCCATACCTGGTCGTCTCCCAGCCCCGGGGTCTCTGGTCACCACCTGAGCCTACCTGGACATGGTGAATCTGATCCCCATCTGGGCCTCACCCAGGCCTGTTGACTTTGTTCCCCATCTGTATCTGATTGCTGTGGACTCTTTCTTCGCCTCACCTGGAACTGGTGACTCTGCTCCTATCTGCCCGTCACCGAGACCTGGTGACGCTGGTCCTCACCTGGGCATTTTTGGTACCTGGTGACTCTGTTCCACACCTGAGCCTCACCTGGACATGATGACTCTGGAACCTCTCTGGGCCTCATCCTGACCTGGTGACTCTGGTCCCCATCTGGAAGTCACCTGCACCAGGTGATTCTCGTACCCCTCTAGACCTCAACAAAGTCTGGTGACTCTGGTCTTCCACTGGACCTCACCTGGACCTAGTGAATATGCTCCATCTGGGCCTCATTGGACCTGGTGATTCTGGTCCCTACATGGGCATTATCGGGACATGGTTCCACTGCATGGCCTGCAGTTTGGCCTCACCTGGTCCTGGTAACTCTAGTCCCCACCTGCGCCTCATCTGGACCTGGTGACGCTGGGTCTACCTGGGCATCATCGGAACATAGTTACTCTGTTCCCCACTGGGACTGACCTGATCCTGGTAATTCTGGTCCTGATTTTGGCCTCTTCTGTACCAAGTGACTCTGGCTCCACCTGGGCCTCACCTGTAACTGGTGACTCTGATCCTAAGCATGGCCTCACCTGACCTGGAGACTGTGGTTCCCATCGGGACCTCAGCTGGACCTCGTGTCTCTGGTCCCACCTGGGCCACACCAGGACCCGGTGTCTCTGGTACCCACCTGGGTAGCATCAGAATATGGTTGCACTGTTCACTAATAGCGACCCAGCCAGACCTATTAACTCTGGTCCTCACCTGGGCCACACCTGGACATGGTGACACTGGTTCGAACCTGGGTCTCACCTGGACATGGTGAGTCGGATCCCCACCTGGTCCTCACCTGTAACTGGTGATTCTCATTCCAGCATGGACATCACGTGGACCTGGTCGTGCAGTGTTTCTAGCTTCTCATGTACCTCGTGACTCTGGTCCCCACCAGGGCCTCACCGGGACTTGGTGAGTGTGGTTGCCACCTGCACCTCACCTGGACCTGGTGATTCTGGTCTGCACCTGAGACTACCCTGGATCTGGTGACTGTGGTCCCCACCTGGGCTTCACCTGGATCTGGTGACTCTGGTCCCCACCTGGGCTTCACCTGGATTTGGGGACTCTGGTCCCCAACTGGGTCTCACCTGACCCTGTTGACCATGGTCCTCAACTGGGCAAAATTGGGACCCGGTGACTGTGTTCCACAACTGGACCTCACCTGGACCAGATGACTCTGGCCCCCTCTCGGTCTCACCGTGCCCTAGTGACTGTGAACCCCACTTTGGCCTGTCTTGGCCCTTCTGACCATGGCTGCCACCTGCGCCTGACCTCGAAATGTTGACTCTGGTTCTTTCCAGGGCCTACTTGGACCTGGTGATCCTGGTCCCAACCTGGGCCTCTCCTGGACGTGATGAAACTTGTCACCACCGGGGACTCACCTGGACTTGGTTACTGTGTTCCAAACCTGGGCCTCAAATAGACCTGTTCACCAAGGTCCCCAAGCCGGCCTCACAAGGACCTGTTGCCTCTGATCCCCACCGGGGCCTCACATGTATTTCGTAACTCTGGTCCTCAGCTGGGCCTCAGATGGATCTGGTGACTCTGGTCCCCACCTGGAAGTCACCTGGATCTGGTGACTCTGGTCCCCACTTGGACCTCTCCTGGACCTGGTGACTCTCTTTCCAACATGGACCTCACCTGGATCTGGTGAATCTGGTCCTCAGTTTGGCCTCACCTGGACCTGGTGTCTCTCGTCCCCACTTTGAACTAACTCAGAACTGCTGAATCTTGCCCCACCTAGGCCACACTCAAACCTGGTGACTCTTGTCCCCAGCTATGCCTCAATTCGATCTGATGAATCTGGTCCTCACGTGGGCCTCACATGGACCTGGGACTCAGCTGGACAGAGTGGCTCTGGTTCCCACAAGGGGTTCACCTGATACTGGTGACTGTGGTCTTATCCTATGCCTCACCAGGACATAGGGATTCTGTTCCCCATCTGGGCCTGCATGGCCCTAGTGACACTGATCCTCACCCAGGCATCATTGGGACCTGGATACTCTATTCCACACCTGAGCCTCACTTTGACCAGGGACCTCTGGTCCCATTCTGGGCCTCAAACTAAACTGGTTACCCTGGTTCCCCCTCTGGTACTCACCCTTACATGGTGACTCTGGTCACCCCTTGGTTTTCACTTGGGCTGGTGAATCTGGTCCTTAGCTGGTCCGCACCTGGATGTTGTGACTGGTCGCCACCTGGGCCTCACCTGGACTTGGTGAATCCTGTTGCCACCTTGGCCTCACCTGGACCTTGTGACTGTGGTCCTACCTGGACCTTACCTGGATCTGGTGGCTCTAGTTCCCATATGGGGTTCTCCTCGACCTGGTTCCTTGGTCTCCATCTGGCCTCACTTGGAAAACAATGACTCTGATCCACATTTGGGCCTCTCCTGGATCTGTTGACTCTGGTCCTTCCCTGGGCATCATTGGGACCTGGATACTCTCTTATATACCTGGGCCTTACCTGGACCTTGTGACTGTGGTCCCACGTGCGCCTCACCTGGACGAGGGTGACTGGTTCCCACAGGGCCCTCACCTGGACCTGGTGACTCAGGTCCTCATATGGGCATCATGGGACCTGGTTTCTCAGTTCCACATCGGGGCCTCACCTGGACCTAGTGATTCTCGTCCCATTATGGTCCTCACCCTGACGTGGTGACTCTGGTCCCCACCTGGATATCACCAGAACCGGGTGACTCTGGTCCCTCTCTGGGTCTCACCCGGAGCTGGGGACACCGTTCCTAAACAGGGCCTCAACAGGACCTATTGAATCTACTCCTCACTTTGGCCTCGTCTGGACCTTGTGACACTTTTCCCACCTCGCATCCATGGGACATGGATATTCTGTTCCCCACCTGGGCCTCACCTGGACATGGTAACTTTTCTCCACACTTTGGCCTCAACTGGTGCTGATGACTCTTGTCCCCCGACCTAGGCCTCAATCTGGACCTGGTGACTGTGGTCCCCACCTGGGTCTCACCTGGACCTGGTGACTCTCGTTCCCACATGAACAACACCTGGACCTGGTGACTGTGGTGTTCTTGTAGACTCACATTTACCTGGTGACTCCGGTCCCCACTAGGGCCTCAACTGGATCTAGTGACTCTACCAAAATTTGGACTCACCTGGACCTGGTGAGTGGGGTTGCCACCTGGGCCTCACCCATACCTGGTGACTCAGGTCCCCGCGTGGGCCTCTTGGACCTGGTGAATCTGGTCCTTACCTGGTTCTCTCCCAAACCTGGGGACTCTGGTCACCACCTGGGCCTCACGTGGACCTGGTGTATCAGGCCCCATCTGGGCCTCACCCAGTCCTGGTGACTTTGTTCCCCACCTGGACCTGATTGCTGTGGACTACTTGTTGGCCTCACCTGGAACTGGTGTCTCTCATCCTAACTGGGCCTAGCTCAATCTCCTGACTCTGGTCCTCCCCTGTGGACCACTATGAACAGGATACTCTGTACCACACCTGAGCCTCTCCTGGACATGATGACTCTGGATCCACTCTGGGCCTCACCCTGACGTGGTAACTCTGGTCTCCATGTGGATGTCACCTAGACCAGGTGAATCTGGTACCCCACTAGGCCTCAGTTAGACCTGGTGACTCTGGTCCTCACATGGGCCTCACCGGGACCTAGTGAATATGCTCCCCAACTGTGCCTCATCTGGACCTGTTGACTCTGGTTCTACCTGGGCATCATCGGGACATGGTTACTGTATTCCCCACTGGGACTGACCTGATCCTGGTAACTCTAGTCCTGATTTGGCCTCTTCTTTACCAGGTGACTCTGGATCCACCTTGGGTTCACCGGTAACTGGTGACTCTGATCCTAAGCATGGCCTCACCTGACCTGGTGACTGTGGTTCCCATCGGGACCTCACCTGGACCTCATGTCTCTGGTCCCACCTGGGCCTCACCAGGACCTGGTGTCTCTGGTACCCACCAGGGTAGCATCAGGTTACGGTTACACTGTTCACTAACAGTGACCCAGCCAGACCTATTAACTCTGCTCTTCACTTGGGCCACACCTGGACATGGTGACACTGGTTCCCACCTGAGTCTCACCTGGACATGCTGAGTCGGATCCACAACTGGTCCTACCCTGTAACTGGTGATTCTCGTTCCCACATGGACATCATGTGGACCTGGTGGCTGCAGTGTTTCTAGCTTCTCATGTACCTCGTGACTCTGGTCCCCACCAGGGCCTCACAGGGACCTGGTGAGTGTGGTTGCCACCTGCACCTCAAGTGGACCTGGTCATTCTGGTCTGCACCTGAGACTACCCTGGATCTGGTGACTGTGGTCCCCACCTGGGCTTCACCCGCTTTGGGGACTCCGGTCTCCATCTGGGCCTCACCTGGCCATGTTGACCATGGTCCTCAACTGCGCAAAATTGGGACGCGGTGACTGTGTTCCACAACTGGACGTCACCTAGACCAGGTGATTCTGATCAACCTCTGGGTCTCACCGTACCCTAGTGACTGTGAACCCCACTTTGGCCTGACTTGGACCTGCTGACCCTGGTTGCCACCTGCGCCTGACCTCGAACTGTTGACTCTGGTACTTTCAAGGGCCTACCCTGTATCTTGTGATCCTGGTCCCCACCTGGGCCTCACCTGGACGTGGTAACTCATGTCATACCGCGTACTAACCTATACCTGCTTACTGTGTTCCACATTTGGGCCTCAAGTAGACTTGTTGACCATGGTCCCCAAGCCGGCCTCACATGGACCTGTTGCCTCTGATCCCCACCGGAGCCTCACGTGTACCTGGTAACTCTGGTCCTCACCTGGGCCTCATCTGGACCTAGTGACTGTGTGCCCACCTGGGCTTCACCTGCATCTCTGACTCTGGTCCCCACCTGGACTTCACCTGCATCTGGTGACTCTGGTCCCCTTCTGGACCTCTCCTGGACCTGGTGACTCTCTTTCCAACATGGACCTCACCCTGGATCTGGTGACTCTGGTACTCAGTTTGGCCCTCACATGGACCTGGGACTGTGTTTCCCATCGGGGCCTCACCTGGACCTCATGTCTCTGGTCCCAACTGGGCCTCACCCTGACCTGGTGACTCTGGTCACTCGTTGGACTTCACTTGGGCTTGGAGAATCTGGTCCTTAGCTGTTCCGCACCTTGATATGGTGACTGGTCGCCACCTGGGACTCACCTGGGACTTGGTGAATCCTGTTGCCACCTGTGCATCACCTGAACCTTGTGACTGTGGTCCCACCTCGACCTCACCTGGATGAGGTGACTGGTTCCCACAGGGACCTCACCTGGACCTGGTGACTCAGGTCCTCATATGGGCATCATGGGACCTGGTTTCTCAGTTCCACATCGGGGCCTCACCTGGATCTAGTGATTCTAGTCCCCCTCTGGGCCTCACACTGACGTGGTGACTCTGGTCCCCACCTTGATATCACCAGAACCGGGTGACTCTGGTCCCCCCTCTGTGACTCACCCGGAGCTGGGGACACTGGTCCTCAGCTGTTCCTCAACAGGACCTGGTGAATCTACTCCTCACTTAGGCCTCGTCTGGACCTTGTGAATCTTTTCCCCCTGGCATCAATGGGACATGGATACTCTGTTCCCCACATGGGCCTCACTAAACATGATAACTTTGATCCACACTTTGGCCTCAACTGCTCCTGATAACTCTCGTCCCACCACCTAGGCCTCAATCTGGACCTTGTGACTGTGGTCCACAACTGGGTCTCCCCTGGACTGGTGACTCTCGTTCCCACATGAACCACACCTGGACCTGGTGACTGTGGTGTTCTTGTAGACCTCACATTCACCTGGTGACACCAGTCCCCACTAGGGCCTCACCTGGATCTGCTGACTGTGGCCTGCAGGTTGGCCTCACCTGGACCTGGTGAGTGGGGTTGCACCTGAGCTTCACCCATACCTGGTGACTAAGGAACCCACGTGGTCTCTTGGACCTGGTGAATCTGGTCCCTTACATGGTCCTCTCCCAGACCCGGGGATTCTGGTCACCACCTGGGCCTCACCTGGACCTGGTGAATCTCTTCCCCATGTGGGCCTCACCCGGTCTTGGTGACTTTGTTCCCCACCTGGACCTGATTGCTTTGGACTCTTTCTTGGCCTCACCTGGAACTGGTGACTCTTATCCTCTATGCGCGTGACTCAGGCCTGGTGACTCTGGTCCTCATCTGGGCATCATTGGTACCTGGTGACTCTGTTCAACACCTGAGCCTCACCTGGACATGATGATTCTGGAAACCCGTTTGGGCCTCTCCCTGACCTGGTGACTCTGGTCCCCATCTGAATGTTCACCTGGAAGAGGGGGATTCTGGTACCCCTCTAGGCCTCAACCAGATCTGGTGTCTCTGGTCTCAACTGGGCCTCGGCTGGACTTAGTGAATATGCTCCATCTTGGCCTCATTTGACCAGGTTACTCTTGTCCCTACCTGGGCATCATGGGACCTCGTTCCCACTGCATGGCCTACAGGTTGGCCTCACCGGACCTGGTAACTCTTGGTCCCTACCTTGGCATTATCGGGACTCGGTTACTTTGACATGGCCTGCAGGTAGGCCTCACTGGACCTGGTAGTGGGCCTGCCACTTGGGCCTCACCTCATACCTGGTGACACAGGCCCCTACGTGGGCCTCACTTGGACCTGTTGTATCTGGTAATTCTGGGCACCACCTGGGAATCACCTGGACCTGGTGATCTGGTAACTCTGGTCACCACCTGGGAATCACCTGGACCTGGTGAATCTGTGTCCCCCATCTGGGCCTCATCCAGTCCTCGTGACTTTTTTACCCACCTGGACCTGATTGCTGTGGACTCCTTCTTAGCCTCACCTGGAACTGTTGACTCTGATCCCTAACAGGGCAATCACTCAGATCTGTTGACTCTGGTCCTCACCTGTGGACCATTATGACCTGGATACTCTCTTCCACACGTGAGGCCTCACCTGGACACGATGACTCTGGATCCCCTCTGGCCCTCTCCCTGACATGGTGTCTCTGGTCCCCATCTGGAAGGTACCTAGACCAGGTGAACCTGGTACCCCTCTAGGCCTCAACTAGACCTGGTGACTCTGGTCCTCTACTGGGCCTCAAACGGGACGTAGTGAATATGCTCCCCACCTTCGCCTCATCTGGACCTGGTGTCTCTGGCTCCACCTGGGCCTCACCGGTAACTGGTGACTCTGATCCTAAGCATGGCCTCACCTGACCTGGTGACTGTGGTTTCCATCGGGACCTCACTGGACCTCATGTCTCTGGTCCCACCTGGGCCTCACCAGGACCTTGTGTCTCTGGTTACACCTGGGTAGCATCAGGATATGGTTACACTGTTCACTATCAGTGACCCAGCCGGACCTATTGTCTCTGGTCTTCACCTGGGCCACACCTGGACATGGTGACACTGGTTCCACCTGGGTCTCACCTGGACATGGTGAGTCGGATCCCCACCTGGTCCTCGCCTGTAACTGGTGATTCTCGTTCCCACAATGGACATCATGTGGATCTGGTGGCTTCAGTGTTTCTAGCTTCTCTATGTACCTCGTGACTCTGGTTTCCCACCAGAGCCTCACCGGGACCTGGTGAGTGTGGTTGTCACCTGCACCTCACATGGACCTGGGGATTCTGGTCTGCACCTGAGGACAACCTGGATCTGGTGACTGTGGTCTCCACCTGGGCTTCACCTGGATTTGGGGACTGTGGTCCCCATCTGGGCCACACCTGGCCCTGTTGACCATGGTCCTCAACTCTGCAGAATTGGGACCCCGGTGACTTTGTTCCCACAACTGGACCTCACCCTGGACCACGTGACTCTGGTCCGCCTCCGGGTCTCACCGTACCCTAATGACTCTGAACCCCACTTTGGCCTGACTTGGACCTGCTGACCTTGGTTGCCAACCTGTGCCTGACCTCGAACTGTTGACTCTGGTTCTTTCAAGGGCCCTCCCCTGTACCTGGGGATCCTGGTTCCCCACCTGGGTCTCACCTGGACGTGGGGACTCTTGGTCACCACCGGGGACTCACCTGGACCTGGTTCCTGTGTTCCACACATGGGCCTCAAGTAGACCTGTTGACCATGGTCCCCAAGCCGGGCTCACATGGACTTCTTGCCTCTGATCCCCACCGGGGCCTCACGTGTACCTGGTAACTCTGGTACTAACCTGGGCCTCACCTGCAACCTAGAGACTCTGGTCCCCACCCTGGACTTCACCTGGATCTGGGTGACTCTGGTCCCCACCTGAAATTTACCTGGATCTGGTGATTCTGGTCCCCACCTGGACCTCTCCTGGACCTGGTGACTCTCTTTCCAACATGGACCTCACCTGGATCTGGTGACTCTGGTCCCTCAGTTTGGCCTCACCTGGACCTGGTGTCTCTTGTCCCCACTTTGACGTAATTCAGAACTGCTGAATCTAGCCCCACCTAGGCCGCACCCAGACCTGGTGACTCTTGTCCCCCAGCTATGCCTCCAATTCGACCTGATGAATCTGGTCCTCACGTGGGCCTCACATGGACCTGGGACTCAGCTGGATAGAGGGGCTCTGGGTCCCACAATGGTCTCTCACGTGATCCCTGCTGACTGTGATCTAATCTATGCCTCACCAGGATCTAGTGATTCTGTTCCCCATCTGGGCTTGCATGGCCCTAGTGGACTCTGGTCCTCACCAGGCATCATTGGGACCTGGATACTCTATTCCACACCTGGGCCTCACTTTGTCCAGGGACATCTGGTCCCATTCTGTGCCTCAAACTAAACTGGTTACTCTTGGTTCCCCCTTTGGGCCTCACCCTTACCTGGTGACTCTGGTCACCCCTTGGGCTTCACTTGGGCCTGGGTGAATCTGGTCCTTAGCTGGTCCGCACCTGGATCTGGTGATAGGTCACCCACGTGGGCCTCTCCTGGACTTGGTGAATCATGTTGCCACCTGCGCCTCACCTGGACCTTGTGACTGTGGTCCCTCCTGGACCTCACCTGTATCTGGTGGCTCTGGTTCCATATGGGGCTCTCCTGGACCTGGTTCCTGTGGTCTCCATCTGGCCCTCACCTGGAAACACAATGACTCTGATCCATATTTGGGCCTCTCCTGGACCTGTTGAGTCTGGTCCTTACCTGGGCATCATTGGGACCTGGATACTCTCTTATATACCTCGGCCTCACCAGGACCTGGTGACTGTGGTCTCCATCTGGCCTCACCTGGAACACAATGACTCTGATCCATATTTGGGCCTCTCCTGGACCTGTTGAGTCTGGTACTCACCTGGGCATCATTGGTACCTGGTGACTCTGTTCTACACCTAACCTCACCTGGACATGATGACTCTGGAACCTCTCTGGCTGCCTCACCCTTCCCTGGTGACTGTGGTCCCCAATCTGGATGTCACCTGGACCAGGGGATTCTCGTACCCCTCTAGTCCTCAACGAGATCTGGTGCCCTCTGGTCCTCAACTGGGCCTCAATTGACCTAGTGAATATGCTCCATGTGGGCCTCATTTTGGACCTGGTGACCTCTGGTCCCTACCTGGGCATCATAGGGATATGGTTCCACTGCATTGGCCTGCAGGTTGGCCTCACCTGGACCTGGTAACTCTGGTCCCTACCTGGGCATCATCGGGACATGTTTCCACTGCATGGCCTACAGGTTGGCCTCACCTGGACCTGGTGAGTGGTGTTGCCAATTGTGCCTCACTCGTACTGGTGACACAGGTCCCCAGGTGGGCCTCAATTGGAACTGGTGAATCTGGTCCTTACCTGGTCCTTCCCCGGAACTGGTACCTCTGGTCACCACCTGGGAATCACCTGGGCCTGGTGAATCTGGTCCCCATCTGGCCTCACCCCAGTCCTGGTGACTTTGTTCCCCACATCGACCTGATTGCTGTGTGACGCCTTCTTGGCCTCACCTGGAACTGGTGACTCGGATCCTATCTGCGCATCACCCAGACCTGGTGAATCTGGTCCTCAACTGGGCATCATTGGTACCTGGTGACCTCTGTTCCACACCTGAGCCTCACCTGGACATGATGACTCTGGAACCTCTCTGGGCCTCACCCTGACCTGGGGACTCTGGTCCCCATCTCGATGTCACCTGAACCAGGTGATTCTGTACCCTTATAGGGCTTCAACCAGATCTGGGTGACTCGTGTCCTCAACTGGGCCTCACCTAGACCTAGTTAATATGCTCCATCTGGGCCTCATTTGGACATGGTGATTCTGATCCTACCTCGGCATTACCGGGACATGGTTCCACTGCATAGCCTGCTGGTGGCCTCACCTGGACCTGTAACTCTGGTCGCTACCTGGGCATCATCGGACATGGTTCCTCTGCATGGCCTGCAGGTTGGCCTCATCTTCACCTGGTGAGTGGGGTTCCCACCTGGGTCTTACCCATGCCTGGTGACACAGGTCCCCACGTGGGCCTCACTTGACCTGGTGAATGTGGTCCTTACCTAGTCCTCACCGGAACTGGTAATCTGGTCACCACCTGGGCCCTCACCTGGACTTGGTGAAGTTGCCACCTGCGCCTCACCTGGACCTTGTGACTGTGGTCCCACCTGGACCTCACCTGGATCTGGTGGCTCTGGTTCCTATATGGGACTCTCCTGGACCTGGTTCCTGTGGTCTCCATCTGGCCTCACCTGGAACACAATGACTCTGATCCATATTGGGCCTCTCCTGGACCTGTTGACACTGGCTCCTTACCTGGGCAACATTGGGACCTGGATATCTTCTTATAGGGCCTCACCTGGACCTGGTGACTGTGGTCCCACCTGGGCCCACCTGGACGAGGTGACTGGTTCCCACAGGGACCTCACCTGGACCTGGTGATTCAGGTCCTCATATGGGCATCATGGGACCGGGTTCTCAGTTACACATCGGGGCCTCACCTGGACCTAGTGATTCTCGTCCCCGTCTGGGCCTCACCTGACGTTGTGACTCAGGTCCCCACCTGGATATCACCAGACCGGGTCACTCTGGTCCCTCTGGGACTCTCCCGGAGCTGGGGACACTGGTCCTCAACTGGGCCTCAACAGGACCTGGTGAATCTACTCCTCACTAAGGCCTCGTCTGGACCTTGTGACTCTTTTCCCACCTGGCATCTTTGGGACATGGTTACTCTGTTCCCCACCTGGGCCTCACATGGACATGATAACTTTGCTCCACACTTTGGCCTCAACTGGTCCTGATGACTCTGGTCCCCCGACCTAGCCTCAATCTGGACCTGGTGACTGTGGTCCCCACCTGGGTCTCACCTGGACATGGTGACTCTCGTTCCCACATGAACCACACCAGGATCTATGACTGTGTTGTTCTTGTAGAATCACTTTAACTGGTGACTCCAGTCCCCACTCGGTCCTCACGTGGATCGGTGACTTGGCCTGGAGGTTGGCCTCACATGGAACTGGTTAGTGGGGATGCCATTTGGGACTCACCCATACCTGGTGACTCAGGTCTCCACGTGGGCCTCCTGGACCTGGTGAATCGGTCCTTACCTGGTCCTCTCCCAGACCCGGGGACTCTGGTCACCACCTGGGCCTCACCTCGACCTGGTGAATCCGACCCATCTTGGCCTCACTCAGTCCTGGTGACTTTGTGCCCCACCTTGACCTGATTGCTGTGGACTTTCATGGCATGACATGGCTCATGGGACTCTGATCCTATCTGCGTGTCACCCAGACCTGGTGACTGGTCTCTCCTGGGCATCATTGGTACCTGGTGACTCTGTTCCATACCTGAGCCTCACCTGGACATGAGGCTCTGGCTCTGGAACCACTCTGGGCCTAACCCTGACCTGGTGACTCTGGTCTCCATCTGGATGTCACATGGACCAGGCGATTCTGGTACCCCTCTAGGCCTGAACCAGTTCTGGTGACTCGGTCCTCAACTGGGCCTCACCTGGACCTATTGAATATGCTCCATCTGGGCCTCATTTGGACCTGGTGACTCTGGTCCCTACCTGGGCATCATCGGGACATGGATCCACTGCATGGCCTGCAGGTTGGCCTCAGCTGTACCTGCTAACTCTGGTCCCTACCTGGGCATCACCGGGACACGGTTCCTCTGCATGGCCTCCAGGTTGGCCTCACCTGGACCTAGAGACTGGGGTTGCCACCTGGGGCTCACCCATACCTGGTGACACAGGTCCCCACGTGGGCCTCACTTGGACCTGGTGAATCTGGTCCTTATGGTCCTCACCCGGACCTGGTAATCCAGGTCACCACCTGGGAATCACCTGGACAGGGTGAATCTGGTCCCCATCTGGGCCTCAACAGTCCTGTTGACTTTCTTCCCCACCTGGACCTGATTGCTGTGGACTCCTTCTTGGCCTCAACTGGAACTGGTGACTCTGATCCTAACTGAGCCTCACCCAGATCTGGTGACTCTGGTCCTCACCTGTGGACCATTATGACCTGGATACTTTGTTACACACCTGAGCCTCACCTGGACATGATGACTCTGGATCCCCTCTGGGCCTCAGCCTGACATGGTGACTCTGGTCCGCATCTGGATGTCACCTAGACCAGGTGAATCTCGTACCCCTCTAGGCCTCAACTAGACCTGGTGACTCTGGTCCTCAACAGGGCCTCAACGAGACCTAGTGAATATGCTCCCCACCTGCGCCTCATCTGGACTGGTGACGCTGGTTCTATCTGGGCATCATCGGGACATGGTTACTCTGTTCCACACTGGGACTGACCTGATCCTGGTAACTCTGGTCCTGACTTTGGCCTCTCTTTACCAGGTGATTCTGGCTCTAACTGGGCCTCACCTGTAACTGGTGACTCTGATTCTAAGCATGGCCTCACCTGACCTGGTGTTTGTGGTTCCCATAGGGACCTCACCTGGACCTCATGTCTCTGGTCCCACCTGGGCCTCACCAGGGCCTGGTGTCTCTGGTACCCACCTGGTTAGCATCAGGATATGGTTACACTGTTCACTAACAGTGACCCAGCCGGACCTATTAACTCTGTCTTCACCTGGGCCACACCTGGACATGGTGTCACTGTTTCCCACCTGGTCTCACCTGGATATGGTGAGTCGGATCCCCACATGGTCCTCACCTGTAACTGGTGATTCTCGTTCCCACATGGATATCATGTGGACCTGTTGGCCGCAGTGTTTCTAGCATCTTTTTTTTAATTTTTATTTATTTATGATAGTCACAGAGAGAGATAGAGGCAGAGACACAGCCAGAGGGAGAAGCAGGAACCATGCACCAGGAGCCCGACGTGGGATTCGATCCCGGGTCTCCATGATCGCGCCCGGGGCCTAAGGCAGGCGCCAAACCGCTGCGCCACCCAGGGATCCCATCTGTTTGTAGCTTCTCATGTACCTCGTGACTCTGGTCCCCACCAGTGCCTTACCGGGACCGGGTGAGTTTGGTTGCCACCTGCACCACACCTGGCCTGGTGATTTGGTCTGCACCTGAGACTACCCTGGATCTGGTGACTGTGGTCCCCACCTGGGCTTCACCTAGCCCTGTTGACCATGGTCCTCATCACGGAAAAATGGACCCGGTGACTGTGTTCCACACCTGGACCTCACCTGGAGCAGGTGACTCTGTTCCCCCTGTGGGTCTCACCGTGCTCTAGTGACTGTGAACCCCACTTTGGCCTGACTTGGACCTGCTGACCTGGTTGCCACCTGTGCGTTACCTCGAACTGTTGACTCTGGTTCGTTCAAGGGCCTCCCCTGTACCTGGTGATCCTGGTTCCCACCTGGGTCTCACCTGGGCCTGGTGACTCTTGTCACCACCGGGGACTCACTTGGACCTGGTTACAGTGTTCCACACTGGGTCTCAAGTAGAACTCTTGACCATGGTCCCCAAGCCTGCCTCACATGGACCAGTTGCCTCTGATACCTACCAGCGCCTCACGTGTACCTGGTAACTCTGGTCCTCACCTGGGCCTCATCTGGACCTAGTGACTCTGGTCCCCACCTGGGACTTCACCTGGATCTGGTGACTCTGGTCCCCACCTGGCCTTCACCTGGATCTGGTGACTCTGGCCCACCTGGACCTCTCCTAGACCTGGTGACTCTCTTTCCAACATGGGCCTCACCTGGATCTGGTGACTCTGGTCCTCAGTTTGGCCTCACCTAGACCTGGTGTCTCTCGTCCCCACTTTGACCTAACTCAGAACTGCAGAATCTTGCCCCACCTAGGCCGCACCCAGACCTGGTGACTCTTGTCCCCAGCTATGCCTCAATTCGACCTGATGAATCTGGTCCTCACGTGGGCCTTAGATGGACCTGGGACTCAGCTGGATAGAGTGGCTGTTCCCACAAAGGGCTCACCTGATACTGGTGACTGGGGTCTTTTTCTATGCCTCACCAGGACCTAGTGATTCTGTTCCCCTTCTGGGCCTGCATGGCCCTAGTGACTCTGGTCCTCACCCAGGCATCATTGGGACCTGGATACTCTATTCCACACCTGGGACTCACTTTGACCAGGGACCTCTGGTCCCATTCTGGGCCTCAAACTAAACTGGTTACTCTGGTTCCCCCTCTGGGACTCACCCTTACCTGGTGAATCTGGTCACCCCTTGGGCTTCACTTTGGCCTGGTGAATCTGGTCCTTAGCTGGTACTCACCTGGATCTGGTGACTGGTCGCCACCTGGGCCTCACCTGGACCTGGTGAATCTCTTCCCCATCTGGGCCTCACCCAGTCCTGGTGACTTTGTTCCCCACCTGGACCTGATTGCTTTGGACACTTTCTTGGCCACACCTGGAAGTGGTGATTCTCGTTCCCACATGGACATCATGTGGACCTGGTGGCTGCAGTGTTTCTAGCTTCTCATGTACCTCGTGATTCTGGTCCCCACCAGGGCCTCAAAGGGACCTGGTGAGTGTGGTTGCCACCTGCACCACACCTGGAACTGATGATTCTGGTCTGCACCTGAGACTACCCTGGATCTGGTGACTGTGGTCCCCACCTGGGCTTCACCCGGATTTGGGGACTCCGGTCCCCATCCGGGCCTCAACTGTACCTGTTGACCATGGTCCTCAACTGGGCAAAATTGGGACCCGGTGACTGTGTTCCACAACTGGACCTCTCCTGGACCACATGACTCTGGTCCCCTCGGGTCTCACCGTGCCTTCGTGACTGTGAACCCCACTTTGGCCTGACTTGGACCTGCTGACCCTGGTTGCCACCTGCGCCTGACCTCGAACTGTTGACTCTGGTTCTTTCAAGGGCCTCCCCTGTACCTGGTGATCCTGGTCCCCACCTGGTCCTCACGTGGACGTGGTGACTCTAGTCACCACCGCGGACTCACCTGGACCTGCTTACTGTGTTCCACACCTCGGCAAGTAGACCTTGACCATGGTCCCCATGCCGGCCTCACATGGACATGTTGACTCTAATCCCCACCGGGGCCTCACGTGTACCTGGTAACTCTGGTCCTCACCTGGGCCTCATCTGGACCTAGTGACTCTGGTCCCCACCTGGGCTTCACCTGGAACTGGTGGCTCTGGTCCCCACCTGGGTTTCACCTGGAACTGGTGACGCTCTTTCCAACATGGACTTCACTTGGTGAATCTGGTCCTTAGCTGGTCCACATTGGATCTGGTGACTGGTCGCCACCTGGGCCTCACCTGGACTTGGTGAATACTGTTGCCACCTGCGCCCCCCCTGGAACTTGTGACTCTGGTCCCACCAGAACCTCACCTGGATCGGAGGCTCTGGTTCCCATAAGGGGCTCTCCTGGACCTGGTTCTTGTGGTCTCCATCTAGCCTCACCTGGAACACAATGACTCTGATCCATATTTGTGCCTCTCTTGGACCTGTGGACTCTGGTCCTTACCTGGGCATCATTGGGACCTGGATACTCTCTATATACCTGGGCGTCACCTGGACCTGGGACTGTGGTCCCACCTGGGCCTCACCTGGATGAGGTCACTGGTTCCCACAGGGACCTCACCTGGACCTGTTGACTCAGGTCCTCAAATGGGCATCATGGGACCTGTTATCTCAGTTCCAAATCGGGGCCTCACCTGGACCTAGTGATTCTCGTCCCCCTCTGGGCCTCACCCTGACCTGTTGACTCTGGTCCTCACCTGGATATCACAAGAACCGGGTGACTTGGTCCCCCTTTGGACTCACCCGGAGCTGGGGAGACTGGTACTCAACTGGGTCTCAACACGATCTGGTGAATCTACTCCTCACTTAGGCCTCGTCTGCACCTTGTGACTCTTATCCCACCTGGCATCAATGGGATATGGTTACTCTGTTCCCCACCTGGGCCTCACTTGGACATGATAACTGTTCTCCGCACTTTGGCCTCAACTGGTCCTGATGACACTGGTCCCCCCACCTAGGCCTCAATCTGGACCTGGTGACTGTGGTCCCCACCTGGGTCTCACCTTGACCTGTTGCCTCTCGTTCCCACATGAACCACACCTGGACCTGGTGACTGTGGTGTCCTTGTAGACTCACATTTACCTGGTGACTCCGTTCCCGTCTAGGGCCTCACCTGGATCTGGTGACTCTGGCCTGCAGGTTGGCTTCACCTGGAATTGGTGAGTGGGGTTGTCACCTGGGCCTCACCCATACCTGGTGACTCAGGTCCCTACGTGGGCCTCTTGGACCTGGTGAATCTAGTACTTACCTGGTCCTCTCCCCGACCCGGGGACTCTGGTCACGACCTGGGCCTCACCTGGACCTGGTGAATCTGTTCCATATCTTGGCCTCACCGAGTCCTGGTGACTTTGTTCCCCACTTGGACCTGATTGCTGTGGACTCTTTTGCCTCACCTGGAACTGGTGACTCTGATCCTATCTGCGCGTCACCCAGATCTGGTGACCCTGGAACTCACCTGGGCATCATTGGTACCTGATTACTCTGTTCCACACCTGAGCCTCACCTGGACATGATGACTCTGGTACCTCTCTGGGCCTCACCCTGACCTGGTGACTCTGGTCCCCATCTGGATGTCACCTGGACCAGGGTGATTCTGGTACCCCTCTAGGCCTCAACAGATCTGGTGACTCTGGTCCTCAACTGGGCCTCACCTGGACCTAGTGAATATACTCGATGTGGGCCACATTTGGACCTGGTGACTCTGCTCCCTACCTGGGCATCATCGGAGATGGTTCCACTGCATGGCCTGCAGGTTGGCCTCACCTGGACCTGGTAACTCTGGTCCCTACCTGGGCTTCATCGGGACACCGTTCCTCTGCATGGCCTGCAGGTTGGCCTCACCTGGACCTGTTGAGTGGGGTTTCCACATGGGCCTCACACATACCTGGTGACATAGGTCCCCAAGTGGGCCTCACTTGGACCTGGTGAATCTGATCCTTACCTGGTCCTCCCAGAACTGGTAACTCTGGTCACCACCTGGGCATCACCTGGACAGGGTGAATCTGGTCCCCATCTGGGCCTCCCCCAGTCCTGATGACTTTGTTCCCCACCTGGAACTGATTGCTGTGGACTCCTTCTTGGCCTCACCTGGAACTGGTGACTCTCATCCTAACTGGGCCTAACTCAATCTGACTCTTGTCCTCCCTGTGGACCATTATGAACTGGATACTCTGTTCCACACTGAGCCTCACCTGGACATGATGACTCTGGATCCACTCTGGGCCTCACCCTGACGTGGTGACTCTGGTCCTCATGTGGATGTCACCTAGACCAGGTGAATCTGGTACCCCTCTAGGCCTCCACTAGACCTGGTGACTCTGGTCCTCAACTGGGCCTCACCGGGACCTAGTGAATATGCTCCCCAACTGTGCCTCATCTGGACCTGGTAACTCTGGTTCTACCTGGGCATCATCGGGACATGTTACTGTATTCCCCACTGGGACTGACCTGATCCTGGTAACTCTGGTCCTGATTTGGCCTCTTCTGTACCAGGTGACTCTGGATCCACCTTGGGTTCACCGGTAACTGGTGACTCTGATCCTAAGCATGGCCTCACCTGTGGGACTGTGGTTCCCATCGGACGCACCTGGACCTCATGTCTCTGGTCCCAACTGGGCTTC
This sequence comes from Canis lupus familiaris, assembly GCF_011100685.1. Classification (NCBI taxonomy): domain Eukaryota; kingdom Metazoa; phylum Chordata; class Mammalia; order Carnivora; family Canidae; genus Canis; species Canis lupus. The sequence goes on from NW_023330953.1 coordinate 44,819, forward strand.
ACCAGGACCTGGTGTCTCTGGTACCCACCTTGGTAGCATCAGGATACGGTTACACTGTTCACTAACAGTGACCCAGCCGGACCTATTAACTCTGCTCTTCACCTGGGCCACACCTGGACATGTTGACACTGGTTCCCACCTGGGTCTCACCTGGACATGTGGTCGGATCCAAAACTGGTCCTCCCTGTAACTGGTGATTCTCGTTCCCACATGGACATCATGTGGACCTGGTGGCTGCAGTGTTTCTAGCTTCTCATGTACCTCGTGACTCTGGTCCCCACCAGGGCCTCACAGGGACCTGGTGAGTGTGGTTGCCACCTGCACCTCAAGTGGACCTGGTCATTCTGGTCTGCACCTGAGACTACCCTGGATCTGGTGACTATGGTCCCCACCTGGGCTTCACCTGCTTTGGGGACTCCGGTCTCCATCTGAGCCTCACCTGGCCCTGTTGACCATGGTCCTCAACTGGGCAAAATTGGGACCCGGTGACTGTGTTCAACAACTGGACCTCACCTGGACCAGGTGATTCTGGTCTCCTCTGGGTCTCACCGAGCCCTAGTGACCGTAAACACAACTTTGCCCTGACTTGGACCTGCTGACCCTGGTTACCACCTGTGCCTCACCTCGAACTGTTGACTCTGGTACTTTCAAGGGCCTCCCCTGTACCTTGTGATCCTGGTCCCCACCTGGGTCTCACCTGGACGTGGTGACCATGTCACAACGCGTACTCACCTGGAGCTGCTTACTGTGTTCCACATCTGGGCCTCAAGTAGACTTGTTGACCATGGTCCCCAAGCCGGCCTCACATGGACCTGTTGCCTCTGATCCCACCGGGGCCTCACGTGTACCTGGTAACTCTGGTCCTCACCTGGGCCTCATCTGGACCTATTGACTCTGGTCCCCACCTGGGCTTCACCTGGATATGGTGACTCTGGTCCCCTCCTACTTCACCTGGATCTGGTGACTCTGGTCCCCACCTGGAACTCCTGGACCTGGTGACTCTCTTTCCAACATGGACCTCACCTGGATCTGCTGACTCTGGTCCTCAGTTTGGCCTCACCTGGACCTGGTGTCTCTCGTCCCCACTTTGAACTAACTCAGAACTGCTGAATCTTGCCCCACCTAGGCCGCACCCAGACCTGGTGACTCTTGTCCCCAGCTATGCCTCAATTTGCCCTAATGAATCTAGTCCTCACGTGGGCCTCACATGGACCTGGGACTCAGCTGCATAGAGTGGCTCTGGTTCCCACAAGGGGCTCACCTGATACTGGTGACTGTGGTCTTATTCTATGCCTCACCAGGACCTAGTGATTCTGTTCCCCATCTGGGCCTGCATGGCCCTAGTGACTCTGGTCCTCAACCTGGAATCATTGGGAACTGATACTCTATGCCACACCTGGGCCTCACTTTGACCAGGGACCTCTGGTCCCATTCTGGGCCTCAAACTAAACTGGTTACTCTGGTATCCCCTCTGGGCCTCACCCTTACCTGGTGACTCTGGTCACCCTTGGGCTTCACTTGTACCTGGTGAATCTGGTCCTTAGCTGGTCCGCACCTGGATCTGGTGACTGGTCGCCACCTGGGTCTCACCTGGACTTGGTGAATCCTGTTGCCACCTGCACCTCACCAGGACCTTGTGACTGTGGTCCCACCTGGACCTCACCTGGATCTGGTGGCTCTGGTTCTCATATGGGGCTCTCCTGGACCTGGTTCCTGTGGTCTCCATCTGGCCTCACCTGGAACACAATGACTCTGATCCATATTTGGTCCTCTCCTGGACCTGTTGACTCTTGTCCTTACCTGGGCATCATTGGGACCTGGATACTCTCTTATATACTAGGGCCTCACCTGGACCTTGTGACTGTGTTCCCACCTGGGCCTCACCTGGACGAGGTGACTGGTTCCCACAGGGACCTCACCTGGATCTGGTGACTCAGGTCCTCATATGGATATCATGGGACCTGGTTTCTGAGTTCCACATCGGGGCCTCACCTGGACCTAGTGATTCTCGTTCCCCTCTGGGCCTCACCCTGACGTGCTGACTCTGGTCCCCCCTGGATATCACCAGAACCGGGTGACTCTGGTCCCCCTCGGGACTCACCCGGAGCTGGGGTCACTGGTCCTCAACTCGGCCTCAACAGGACCTGGTGAATCTACTCCTCACTTAGGCCTCGTCTGGACCTTGTGACTCTTTTCCCACCTGGCAACAATGGGACATGGTTACTCTGTTCCGCACCTGGGCCTCACATGGACATGATAACTTTGCTCCGAACTTTGGCCTCAACTGGTCCTGATGACCTTCGTCCCCCAACCGAGGCCTCAATCTGGACCTGGAGACTGTCGTCCCCACGTGGGTCTCACCTGGACCTGGTGACTCTCGTTCCCACATGAACCACACCTGGACCTGGTGACTGTGGTGTACTTGTAGACTCACATTTACCTGGTGACTCCGGTCCCCACTAGGGCCTAACCTGGATCTGGTGACTCTGGCCTGCAGGTTGGCCTCACCTGGACTTGGTTAGTGGGATGCCACCTGGGCCTCACACATACCTGGACTCAGGTCCCCACGTGGGCCTCTTGGACCTGGTGAATCTGGCCCTTACCTGGTTCTCCCAGACCCGGGGAATCTGGTCACAACCTGGGCCTCATGTGGACCTGGTGAATCTGGTCCCCATCTGGGCCTAACCCAGTCCTGGTGACTATGTTTCCCACCTGGAACTGATTGCTCTGGACTCTTTCTTGGCCTCACTTGGAACTGGTGACTCTGATCCTATCTGTGCGTCACCGAGACCTGGTGACTCTGGTCCTCACCTGGGCATCATTGGTACCTGGTTACTCTGTTCCACACCTGAGCCTCACCTGGACATGATGTCTCTGGGACCTCTCTGGGCCTCACCCTGACCTGGTGATCTGGTCCCCATCTGGATGTCACCTGGACCAGGGGATTTTGGAACCCCTCTAGGCCTCAACCAGTTCTGGTGACTCTTGTCCTCAACTGGGCCTCATCTGGACCTAGTGAATATGCTCCATCTGGGCCTCATTTGGACATGGTGACTCTGGTCACTCACTGGGCATTATCGGGAAATGGTTCCACTGCATGGCCTGCTGGTTTGCCTCACCTGGACCTGGTAACTCTGGTCCCTAGCTGGGCATCATCAGGACATGGTTCCTCATCATGGCCTGCAGGTAGGCCTCATCTTGACCTGGTGAGTGGAGTTCCCACCTGGGTCTTACCCATGCCTGGTGACACAGGTCCCCACGTGGGCCTCACTTGGACCTGGTGAATTTGGTCCTTACCTAGTCCTCACCCGGAACTGGTAAATCTGGTCACCACCTGGGAATCACCTAGACCTGGTGACTTTGTTCCCCACCTGGACCTGATTGCTGTGGACACCTTCTTGGCCTCACCTGGAAGTGGTAACTCTGATCCTAACTGGGCCTTTCCCAGATCTGGTGACTCTGGTCCTCACCTTCGGACAATTATGACCTGGATACTCTGTTCCACACCTGAGCCTCACCTGGACATGATGACTCTGGATCCCCTCTGGGCCTCACCCTGACATGGTTACTCTGGTCCCCATCTGGATGTCACCTAGACCAGGTGAATCAGGTACCCCTCTGGGCCTCAACCAGATCTGGGGCCTCTGGTCCTCAACTGGGCCTCACCTGGACCTAGTGAATATGCTCCATCTGTGCCTCATTTGGACCTTGGTGACTCTGGTCCCTACGTGGGCAACATCGGGACATGGTTCCACATAATGGTCTGCAGGTTGGCCTCTTCTTGACCTGGTAACTCTGGTCCCTACCTGGGCATCATCGGGACACGGTTCCTCTGCATGGCCTGCAGGTTGGCGTCACCTGGACCTCGTACCTCTGGTCCCTACCTGGGCATCATCGGGACACGGTTCCTCTGCATGGCCTGCAGATAGGCCTCACCTGGACCTGGAGAGTGGGCTTGCCATCTGGGCCTCACCCATACCTGGTGACACAGGTCTCACGTGGGCCTCACTTGGACCTGGTGAATCTGGTCCTTACCTGGTCTCACCCGGAACAGGTAACCCTTGTCACCACCTGGGAATCACCTGGACCTGGTGAATCTGGTCCCCATCTGGGCCTCACCCAGTCCTGGTGACTTTGTTCCCCACCTGGAGCTGATTGCTTTGGACTCTTTCTTGGCCTCACCTAACTGGTGACTCTTATCCTCTCTGCGTGACTCAGGCCTGGTGAATCTGGTCCTCACCTGGGAATCATTGGTACCTGGTGACTCTGTTCCACACCTGAGCCTCACCTGGACATGATGACTCTGAAACCTCTCTGGGCCTCATCCTGACCTGGTGACTCTGGTCCCCATCTGGATGTCACCTGGACCAGGTGATTCTGGTACCCCTCTAGGGCTCAACCAGATCTGGTGTCTCGGGTCCTCAACTGGGACTCGGCTGGACTTAGTGAATATGCTCCATCTTGGCCTCATTTGGACCTGGTTACTCTGGTCCCTACCTGGGCATCATGGGGACCTGGTTCCACTGCATGGCCTGCAGGTTGTCCTCACCTGGACCTGGTAACTCTGGTCCCTACCTTGGCATTATCGGGACCCGGTTACTTTGCATGGCCTGCAGGTAGGCCTCACCTGGACCTGGTGAGTGGGGTTGCCACTTGGGCCTCACGCATACCTGGTGACACAGGCCCCTACGTGGGCCTGACTTGGACCTGGTGTATCTGGTAATTCTGGTCACCACCTGGGAATACCTGGACCTGGTGAATCTGGTAATTCTGGTCACCACCTGGGAATTACCTGGACCTGGTGAATCTGTGTCCCCATCTGGGCCTCACCCAGTCCTCGTGACTTTTTTCCCCACCTGGACCTGATTGCTGTGGACTCCTTCTTAGCCTCACCTGGAACTGTTGACTCTGATCCTAACTGGGCCTCACCCAGATCTGTTGACTCTGGTCCTCACCTGTGGACCATTATGACCTGGATACTCTGTTCCACACCTGAGACTCACCTGGACATGATGACTCTGGATCCCCTCTGGGCCTCTCCCTGACATGGTGACTCTGGTCCCCATCTGGAAGGCACCTAGTCCAGGTGAATCTGGTACCCCTCTATGCCTCAACTAGACCTGGTGACTCTGGTCCTACTGGGCCTCAACGGGACGTAGTGAATATGCTCCCCACCTTCGCCTCATCTGGACCTGGTGACTATGGCTCCACCTGGGCCTCACCTGTAACTGGTGACTCGGATCCTAAGCATGGCCTCACCTGACCTGGTGTCTGTGTTTCCCATCGGGACCTCATGTCTCTGGTCCTCATGTCTCTGGTCCTCATGTCTCTGGTTCCACCTGGGCCTCACCAGGACCTGGTGTCTCTGTACCCACCTGGGTAGCATCAGGATATGGTTACACTCTTCAGTAACAGTGACCCAGCCGTACCTATTAACTCTGGTCTTCACCTGGGCCACACCTGGACATGGTGGCACTGGTTCCCTCTTGGATCTCACGTGGACATGTGATTCAGATCCCTGCCTGATCCTCACCTGTAACTGGTGATTCTCGTTCCCACATGGACATCATGTGGATCTGGTGGCTGCAGTGTTTCTAGCTTCTCATGTACCTCGTGACTCTGGTCCCCACCAGGGCCTCACCGGTACCTGTTGTGTGTGGTTGCCACCTGCACCTCACCTGGACCTGGTGATTCTGGTCTGCGCCTGAGACTACCCTGGATCTGGTGACTGTTGTCCCCACCTGGGCTTCACCTGGATTTTGGGCTCTCGTTCCCATCTGAGGCTCACCTGGCCCTGTTGACCATGGTCCTCAACTGGGCAAAATTGGGACCCGGTGACTGTGATCCACAACTGGTCCTCACCTGGAACAGGTGACTCTGGTCCCTCTGGGTGTCACCGTGCCCTAGTGACTGTGAACCCCACTTTGGCCTGACTTGGACCTCCTGACCATGGTTGCCACCTGCGCCTGACCTCGAACTGTGACTCTGGTTCTTTCAAGGGCCTCCCCTGGACGTGGTGATCCTGGTGCCCACATGGGCCTGACCTGGACCTGGGGACTCTTGTCACCACCGGGAACTCACCTGGACCTGCTTACGGTGTTCCACACCTGGGCCTCAAGTAGACCTGTTGACCATGGTCCCCAAGCCAGCCTCACATGGACATGTTGCCTCTGATCCCCACCGGGGCTTCACGTGTACCTGGTAACTCTGGTCCTCATCTGGGTCTCATCTGGACCTAGCGACTCTGGTCCCTCCCTTGGCTTCACCTGGATCTGGTGACTCTGGTCCCCACCTGGACTTCACCTGGATCTTCTGACTCTGGTCCACACCTGGACCTGACCTGCATCGGTGACTCTGGTCCTCAGTTTGGCCTCATCTGGATCTGACATCTCTCGTCCCCACTTTGAGCTAACTCAGAACTGCTGAATCTTGCCCCACCTCGGCCGCACCCAGACTTGGTGACTCTTGTCCCCAGCTATGCCTCAATTCGACCTGATGAATCTGCTCCTCACGTGGGCCTCACATGGACCTGGGACTCAGCTGGATAGAGTGGCTCTGGTTCCCACAAGGGGCTCACCTGACATAGCTGACTGTGGTCTTATTCTATGCCTCACCTGGTCCTAGCGATTCTGTTCCCATCTGGGCCTGCATGGCCCTAGTGACTCTGGTCCTCACCCAGGAATCATTAGGACCTGGATACTCTATTCCACACCTGTGCCTCACATTGACCATGGACCTCTCGTCCCATTCTGGGACTCAAACTAAACTAGTTACTGGTTCCCCTTTGGGCCTCACCCTTACCTGGTAACTCTGGTCACGCTTTGGGCTTCACTTCACCAGATGAACCACACCTGGACCTGGTGACTGTGGTGTTCTTGTATACTCACATGTACCTGGTGACTCCAGTCCCCACTAGGGCCTCACCTGGATCTGGTGACTCTGGCCCGCCGGTTTGCCTCACCTAGACCTGGTGAGTGGGGTTGCCACCTAGGCCTCACACATAGCTGGTGACTCAGGTCCCCACGTGAGCCTCTTGGACCTGGTGAATCTGGTCGTTACCTGGTCCTTTCCGAGACCCGGGGACTCTATCCCCACCTGGGCCTCACCTGGACCTGGTGAATCTGGTCCCATCTGGGTCTCACCCTCGTCTGGTGACTTTGTTCCCCACCTGGACCTGATTGCTGTGAACTCTTTCTTGGCCTCACCTGCAACTGGTGACTCTGATCCTATCTGCCTCACCCAGATCTGGTGACTCTGGTCCTCACCTGGGCATCATTGGTACCTGGTGACTCTCTTCTCACCTGAGCCTCACCTGGACCCGATGACTCTGGAACCACTCTGAGCCTCCCCCTGACCTGGTGACTCTCGTCCCCATCTGGATATCACTGGACCAGGTGATTCTGGTACCCTTCTAAGACTCAAGTAGATATGGTGAAACTGGTCCTCAACTGGACCTCACCTGGACCTAGTGAATATGCTCCATCTGGGCCTTATATGGACCTGGTGACTCTGGTCCCTACCTGGGCATCATCGGGATATGGTTCCACTGCATCGCCTGCAGATTGGCCTCAACTGGACCTGGCAAATCTGGTCCCTACCTGAGCATCACCGGGACATGGTTCTTCTGCATGGCCTGCAGGTTGGCCTCAACTGGACCTGGTGAGTGGGGTTGCCACCTGGGCCTCCTCCATACCTTGTGACACAGGGCCCCACGTGGGCCTCCCTTTGACCTGGTGAATCTGGTCCTTACCTGGTCCTCACTCGGAACTAGTAAGTCTGGTCACAACATGGGAATCATCTGTACCTGGTGAATCTGGTCCCCATTGGGCCTCACTCAGTCCTGATGACTTTGTTCCCACCTGGACCTGATTGCTGTGGACTCCTTTTGGGCCTCACCTGAACGGGTGACTCTGATCCTAACTGGGGCTCACCCAGATCTGGTGACTCTGGTCCTCACCTGTGGACCATTATGACCTGGATACTCTGTACCTCACCTGAGACTACCTGGACATGATGATGCTGGATCCCCTCTGGGCCTCAGCCTGACATGGTGACTCTGGTCCCCATCTGGATATCACCAGAATCGGGTGACTCTGTTCCCCCTCTGGGACTCACCCAGTGCTGGGACACTGGTCCTCATCTGGGCACAACTGGACCTGGTGAATCTACTCCTCAAGGTCTCGTCTGGACTTTGTGACTCTTTTCCCACCTGGCATCAATGGGACATGGTACTCTGTTCCCACTGGGCCTCACCTGGACATGATAACTTTGCTCCACACTTTGGCCTCAACTGGTCCTGATGACACTGATCCCCCCACCTAGGCCTCAAACTGAACCTGGTGACTGTGGTCCCCACCTGGGTCACACCTGGACCTGGTGGTCTCGTTCTTACATGAACCACGCCTGGACCTGGTGACTCTGGCGTTCTTGTAGACTCACTTTTACCTGGTGAATCTGGTCCCCACTAGGGACTCACGTGGATCTGGTGACTCTGGCCTGCAGGTTGGTCTCACCAGGACCTGGTGAGTGGGGTTGCCACCTGGGCCTCACCCATACCTGGTGACTCAAGTCCCTACGTGGGCCTCTTGGACCTGGTGAATCTTGTCCTTTCCCGGTCCTCTCCTAGACCCGGGGACTCTTGTCACCACCTGGGCCTCACCTGGACCTGGTGAATCTGGTCCCCATCTGGGCCTCACCCAGTCCTGGTGACTTTGTTCCCCACCTGGACCTGATTTTGTGCCTTTTCTTGGCCTCACCCGGACTGGTGAGTCTGATCCTATCTGTGCGTCACCCAGACCGGGTGACTCTTGTCCTCACCTGGGCATCATTGGTACCTGGTGACTCTGTACCACACCTGAGCCTCACCTGGAAATGTTGACTCTGGAACCGCTCTGGGCCTCACCCTGACCTAGTGACTCTGGTCCCCATCTGGATATCACATGGACAAGGTGATTCTGGTACCCCCTAGGACTCAAACAGATCTGGTGACTCTGGTCTTCAAAGGGGACTCACCTGTACATAGTGAATATGCTCCATCTGGGCCTCATTTGGACCTGGTGACTCTGGTCCATACCTGGGCATCATCGGGATATGGTTCCACTGCATGCCCTGCAGGTTGCCTCCCCTGGACCTGGTAAGTCTGGTCTCTACCTGGGCATCATCTTGATATGTTTCCACTGCATGGCATGCAGGTTGGCCTCACCTGGACCTGGTAAATATTCTCCCTACCTGGGCATCATTGGGATATGGTTCCACTGCATGGCCTGCAGGTTGGCCTCACCTGGACCTGGTGAGTGTTATTGCCACCTGGGCCTCACCCATACCTGGTGACTCAGGTCCACGTGGGCCTCGGACCTAGTGAATCTGGTCCTTACCTGGTCCTTTCCCAGAACGGGGACTCTGGTCAACACCTGTGCCTTACCTGGACCTGGTGAATCTGTTACCCCTCTAGGCCTCAACAAGATCTGGTGACTCTGATCCTATCTGCGCGTCACCCGACCTGGTGACTCTGGTCCTCACCTGAGCATCATTGGGACCTGGTGACTCTGTTCCACACCTGAGCCTCACCTGGACATGATGACTCTGGAACCTCTCTGGGACAACCCTGACCTGGTGACTGTGGTCCCCATCTGGATGTCACCTGGACCAGGTGATTCTGGTACCCTTCTAGGCCTCAACCAGATCTGGTGACTCTGGTCCTCAACTGGGCCTCACTTGGACCTAGTGAATATGCACCATCTGGGCCTCTTTTGGACCTGGTGACTCTGGTCCCTACCTGGGCATCATCGGGACATGGTTCCACTGCATGGCCTGCAGGTTGGCCTCACTTGGACCTGTTAAGTCTGGTCCCTACATGGTCATCATCGGGACATGGTTCCTCTGCACGGCCTGCAGGTTGGCCTCACCTGGACCTGGTCAGTGGGGTTGCCACCTGGGCCTCACCTATGCCTGGTGACACAGGTCCCCACGTGGGCCTCACTTGGACCTGGTGAATCTTGTCCTTACCTGGTCCTCACCCGGAAACTGGTAAGTCTGGTCACCACCTGGATATCACCTGGATCTTGTGTATCTGGTCCCATAGGCCTCACCCAGTCCTGGTGACTTTGTTCCCCACCTGGACCTGATTTCTGTGGACTCCTTCTTGGCCTCACCTGGAACTGGTGACTCTGGTCCCCACCTGGACCTCCCCGGACCTGGTGACTTCTTTCAAACATGGACCTCACATGGATCTGGTGACTCTGGTACTCAGTTTGGCCTCACCTGGAACTGGCGTCTCTGTCCCCACTTTGACCTAACTCAGAACTGCTGAATCTAGCCCAACTTAGGCAGCACCCAG
>NW_023330954.1:0-55038 GCF_011100685.1 Canis lupus familiaris
TGCGTCCCTCTCTCTCTCTGTGTGTCTCTCATGAGTAAATAAGTAAAATCTTAAAAAAAAAAAAAAAAATGTTTGACTCCACTGCTAAAATTTGAAGACATCACTTTGTTCCAGAAAATTCTTTTCTTCTTCTGTAGGTTTTCAAATGTTTGCAAACATTCCTGCTTACGGTCAAAGACTTCTAGGTAACTCCTGAATAAACTGTCCTATTTTTTTCCTCAGACATGAAGGTAGGATTTTAAAGCATTAAGAACTTTAAACAATTTAAGGAAAATCCAATCAACAGAGGCATTAAAATAAAGCAGCCAGCTACAGTGCTCTTTGTCTATACAGTTCTTATGCAAGAAGGTCTCAGTGATAGGTCTTCTGCCAAATAGCTATGAAATGAAGACAAATCTTCATTCTATTCTGAGCAGGAGTATTGAATTTGTTGCTAATTATAAACAGTTGTCAAAAATTTGAGAATACTGGGGTGCCCAGCTGGCTTATTAGGTAGAGCATGAGACTCTTGATCCTAGGGTTGTGAGTCTAAGCCCCACTTTGGGTGTAGATATTACTTAATAAAATCTTTAAAAAATTTTTTAACACTTGGGAATATTATGAATTTTTTATTGTATGATTGACGAGATTAGGACATAATGCCTGGGTAAAATGTTTACTAATTTTTCATCTAAGTTTTCCTATTCAATGTTTCATTATTGAGGAATAAAATTACTTTACACCAGAACACTGAACTCAAAATATAAAGTAGGACGAAGTTTTTACTTGTTCATGTTTCAACATTTCCAAAAATCAGTAGTTTCTAGATTCTTTGCCTAGGAAATGCAATCACCAAGTACTTTTTGGGAAGACAGCTTTAGGTCTCATCTAGTCCATTAGACGTGAATTATGTCTAATGACACACATGTGTCATACAGATGCATGTATACACACACTCACGGGCTATAATACAATCAAAATACATTCTAAACATATATATCATTTGCATTTCATATCTCTTCTCATACTAACTTATTAATTTATTAGTAGAATCTAAGTTTTCCGTGTCTATCTTTTTTTTTTTTATTTATGATAGTCACACACACAGAGAGAGAGAGAGATAGGGGAGAGAGGCAGAGCATAGGCCAGAGGGAGAAGCAGGCTCCATGCACCGGGAGCCCAACGTGGGATTCGATCCCGGGTCTCCAGGATCGCGCCCTGGGCCAAAGGCAGGCGCCAAACCGCTGCGCCACCCAGGGATCCCCCGTGTCTATCTTAACTAATGAATCAGAAAACTTCTGGTCTCATAAAACCATTATGCTTCCTGTTTTACCAGTGAACATTTCACATGATTTTTTTTTTTTTTAAAGAATGTGGGAAACGCTTTGCTAAATTTTCCATTAATCCAAAGGGTTCTGCAAGTCTTTCCATGAATGTGCAAAGTAGGAATTAAATACAAAACATGTACGTCGTTTTTACAACAGTGCCACCTGAAATGTGCTTCCAAGATCAAAAAATGCTCAGAACGGTAATATTATTTTCAAGATGCTCCCACAGAGGATCTACTGGAAGCATCTTCTATGCCAACATTTATTTGGCCTCTCTGGGGTGTCAGGGTGAGCAGTGGCTCTACCTTCCACAAGCCTACAACAACCTGTTCAAGTGGAAAAGCAAATTCTCTTGCAGCACAGGCCACCACTGTGCTGATTCAGTGAATGGAGAAATCCATTACCCTGCCTTTTATATTCAGGGAGGGAAGACAGGACCACAGGGGAGAAAATAAATGCATTCATCAAACAGTCATTGGGAGCTTTCTGGGTGTAGGACTGGCTCCCCAAACACTGGAGGTTATTCTTGGGTGAATGGCAGTCCTCTTGTTTAACCAACTTTTGAACTCACCTACTGAATTAGGAAAAAAAAAAAAGAAAAAAGAAAAATGTTCTGTATGCTCCCCTGTGGCATCCTAACCAGTCCTGAAAAAATACAACAAATGAAAGTTTAGATCAGGAATTCGAGATTAAGGATCCCCGGGTGGCTCAGCGGTTTAGCGCCTGCCTTCAGCCCAGGGCCTGATCCTGGAGCCCCGGGATCGAGTCCCGCGTCGGGCTCCCTGCATGGAGCCTGCTTCTCCCTCCCTCTGCCTCTCTCTCTCTCTCTGTGTCATCATAAATAAATAAATCTTTAAAAAAATATTTAGGGATCCCTGGGTGGCGCAGCGGTTTGGCGCCTGCCTTTGGCCCAGGGCGCGATCCTGGAGACCCGGGATCGAATCCCACGTCGGGCTCCCGGTGCATGGAGCCTGCTTCTCCCTCTGCCTGTGTCTCTGCCTCTCTCTCTCTCTCTCTCTCTCTGTGTGACTATCATAAATAAATTTTAAAAAAAATTAAAAAAAATATTTAAAACAAAAATAGGAACTGCAAAAACTTACACAGATAAATACTTCTTGAACCTCTCAGAGCTAAGTGCGTGCAATGGAGCAGTGCCCGGCCATCCCCTCCACCAACTGCTCTCACCAGGGCCACCAGACACCTCCATCCACCTGCTAACCCGCGTGGTGGTCTGGCTCCTCCTGGCCACGTCCAGCCTCGGCCTGCTGGATCACCCCCGCACCCCCACCCCCACCGCCACCCGCACCCCCACGGCAAGCAGGTGCTGCCTCTGGCTTCCGAGCACCACGCTCCCCAGGTCTCCGCTCCTCCCCCGCCGCCTGCAACGCGCAACAGCCGGCTCCCCGCGCTCGCCTCCCCGCCCGCCGGCCTCCGGACCCCTCGCCCCGCAAGCCTCAGGCACCCTCTCCGGGAGCCCGACCTCCCTGCCCCACCCCCGCCCCGCAGCCACCAGCCCCGGCCGCCGTCACGGGCCACCCAGGCTGCGGCGGGGGCCGCGCGGGCTCCCCCGGACCCGACGCTCGGCGCAGGCCCCCCGGGCTCCCCCCGCGCGGCGGCCCACCGGGCCCACCTGCTCCGGCCGCCGGACCTTGAACCTCGCTTCCGGCCCCCTCCCTCGTCTCCCGGGCGGCGGCGGCCCGCAGGCTAGGCCCGGAGCACGCCCGGGCTCGAGGCTCCGCACGGGTGGCGGCCCTGCCCGCGGGCTCCGGGGGGTCCACTCCCCTCCCCCTCGCTGCTCCGCCCGTCAAGGACCCCGGGAGCGGGGGAGCGCGCATGCGCCGGCAGGCCCCGCCCCCTGGCTGGCCCCGCCCATGGCCCCGCCCCCCCGGCCAGCCCCGCCCCGCCCCGCGGGGGTCCGGGTCCGCTGCAGCCGAGGGAGGCCGCCGAGCAGTCCCCGCCGCGCCGGGCCCACCTGCCCGGGCCTCTGTGAGCGACCCTCCCTCTTAAGTCGTGATTTATTACCTCTTTTCTGCTTGGAGCCACCGCTGGATGATGCAGCTGCGGGACAGTGCATTCCAGATTGGGGCAGCCCTCCTTGAAACGCTGCTTCCAGTTGGGTTCCCTGGCACCACCACTGTGATTTTTTTTTTTTTAAGATTCTATGTATTTATTCATGAGAGACACGGGGGGGGGGGGGGACAGAGACACAGGCAGAGGGAGAAGCAGGCTCCATGCACCGGGAGCCCGACGTGGGATTCGATCCCGGGTCTCCAGGACCATGCCCTGGGCCGAAGGCAGGCGCTAAACCGCTGAGCCACCCAGGGATCCCCCACCACTGTGATCTTTACCTGCGTGCTCGCTTTGAGGGTCTCTAAGGACTCAGTGACCCATGTGGTTCTGCATGTCTGATTCCCCTTAAAATCGCTCATCTTTCTCAGTTTGGATTCAGGCTTACCACCGGCACGACCGTTACTACAGTGGAATGGCTCATGAGCCTGTCGATGGATCTGAACGGGAAGTGCTCTGGGAACTTGAGATGAAAAAAAAAAAGTGTTACCTTAACATTTGTTTTCCCGTCTCAAACCTCAACCACTTCCTAATTTGGCTGGAAATTCAGCCCACTTTGGAAACCCCTCTTGCTCCCACAGGCTGTACCAGCCAGCCCCTCAGAGAACCAATGAGGCCAAGGACTTTGGAGGCAGGCCTCACATCTACCCGTTTTTTCCCTAATGTGTTTATAGCACTGACATGGTGGCAAACACTTATAAGAACTTAACATGCATTAGGCCAATTTAAATCTGCCCCACCACTGGATAAAACAGTGTAAACCCCATTTTCAAGTAACTGTCCAAGCTGTTGGTAGAACTAGGATTTGAACCTAAATGCTTTAGCTCCAGATACAAAGGTCCAGCCTCCCAAACACACTGCCTCTCACCAAGGAGTTGTTCTGTTGCTTTTTATGCCTGTGAGATGAGCCACTAAGTGTTCATCCTTCCTTTCATTCGGACACTGAGGAGGCTCAGTGCCCCTCACTGCCACCTTTCCTGGTCTCAAGGCCCAACAAGTACCCTCAGCCACCACCCACAGGTCCAGCCACCACTGAGGCATGGCGTTCCATCAAGGTCCCTGAGTCTACTACCTACAGCTCCCTTCCACCCCACTCTCCACCCCATCCCTTCTTCCAGGCTCCAAAGAGCTGACTCTTCCTCTCAAAGCATCAGCCACCAACTTCTCCTTCCAAGCAATTCCAGCTGAAATTCCTGTTGGCCTTGTGCTTTCAAACAGACTGTCCCCTCATCCTGTAATGTTTTCTCCATTCTATTTCTCTCCCCCACCAAGCTCTAGGCTTCCCTGAAGATGACCTTTTTGTCTCTATTTGCTCACCAGGGAATTTCCATTCCCTCACAGTACCTGACAGTGAATGTCAATTGATTATTTCACTTCATATATATTACATGAATAAATGAGTATCCTCACAGGAAAGCAGCCTAGAATTCAGAGGATAGCGGCTTAGCTATCTTGATCAAAATGAAGAAGCAAATTACTTTTTCTTTCATGTTGCTTATGAGTCCCTAGAAGCACAGAACAAACCAAAATTAAAAAAGCAAAAACAGTTTATCCATAACTCACCCTATTTACAAAGGTTTTCCTGGCATAACCGGGCAGTTTAGGAGCACATAGGCTGGGAGGTAGTGTTTATTGCCTCCTCCCTTTGGTGAGATTCAGACATGCCCAACTTTACCTCTGGGAAGAAAATCTCCCCACACCCCGACTTTTATATCCTCTTAGAGTCACTTACTTTGCTGGTTACCATGCTGGCCCTCACGAGTGGACTGTCCTCTTTAAACCTCTGATACAAATGCAAACAGGGACTTAAACATATAGGCTGCATGTCCTTTATCAATGGACTGATTTTAACATACCTATGAGAAGCCTAAAATTTTCCGAGGGTTTTATTCAATAACACGGGAGAGCAGCAAGAACATAGACACCAAGACTGCAAAACTGGGGCACCTGGGTGGCTCAGAGGTTGCGTGTCTGCCTTCAGCTCAGGTCATGATCTGGGAGCCTGGATGGAGCCCCACATCAGGTGCCCTGCTCAGTGGGGAGTCTGCTTCTCCCTCTCCCTCTGCCCCCTGCTTGTGCTCTCTCTCTCTCTCTCACTCTCTATCTCAAATAAATAAATAAAACCTAAAAAAAAAAAAAAAAAGTAGATTTCCCAATTAAAAAAAACTTGCAGGGGTACCTGGGTGGCTCAGTGGTTGAATGTCTGCCTTCAGCTCAGGTCATGATCCCAGGATCCTGGCATCGAGTCCCACATTGGGCTCCCCGCAGGAAGCCTGCTTCTCTCTC
This sequence comes from Canis lupus familiaris, assembly GCF_011100685.1. Classification (NCBI taxonomy): domain Eukaryota; kingdom Metazoa; phylum Chordata; class Mammalia; order Carnivora; family Canidae; genus Canis; species Canis lupus. The sequence goes on from NW_023330954.1 coordinate 5,661, forward strand.
TGCCCATATCTCTGTCTCTCTCTGTGTGTCTCTCATGAATAAATAAATAAAATCTTAAAAAAAAAAAAAAAGGATAAGATCAAAGTCCCAGCTGTGTCCAGATGTCCTTTCTTCCTTATGTGGGAGCTCTGGGTAGTTTCAAGGGTCCTTTTAGCCATAGTTCCCTTGATGCAATCAAGGCCCTCTCAGTTTCTGCATCTTGGCAAGCTTGAACCTCTGCTGACTGAGGCCGTCTCTCCCCTGGCAGAAAGTCCACGAAATAGGACCCTTTCCAAGAAAACCACTAGCCAACTCCCCTTCCATGGGGCCATATCCAGCCCATGAAAAATGTGAATAAACCTTTTCCCTGCCAAATCCTAGAAATGAGGATGTTCCTACAAAACCCTCACTCTCTGTTGTACCGCTTCAAGCCTGTCTAGCCTCATCTTCTCACCTTTGGGCTTTCTCAGGTACCTACCAAATATCAGTCCTGGAGTCCATCCAGCTCTAGGGCACACAGGTCAAACGCTCTGGGTGCTTACTGAAGCCCTCTCCTCAGTTAACTGGAGGTTAAGGACGGACTCCCCAATGCTCCCCCATGATGGTACAGGAAAGACACCTACATTTTGAGGCACCTGGGTGGCTCAGTTGTTTGAACATTTGCCTTCAGCTCAGGTCATGATCCCAGAGTACTGGGATCAAGTCCCACATGGGGCTCCTTGCTCATCAGGAAGTCTCCTTCTCCCTCTGCCCCTCTCCCTGCTCATGCTCTTTCTCTCTCACTCTCTTTCTCAAATAAATTTTTGAAGAAAAAAGACACCTACATTTTAACAACTATACTCATGTCTTTCCTTCTATAGGCCTGAGGGTGGGTGAGGGGCTAACAGTAACAATTAGCTGATATTCCTGAGCTTTTTCTAAGTGCCAGCCTCTTATCTGAACACTTTGCATGGATTATTAAATTCCTTGAATCCTCACAACGATTCTGTGGCTTCTGTGACGTGGTGCTTTGATGATCTTCCTTTTGCAGATAAGGAAACCAAAACACAAAAAGGTCAGCTGGTCTCCCCACAGTCACGAACTAGTAAGGGCAGAGTCAGGATTTGGACTCAGGCACTCTAGCACCTGCACCCAGGCTGTTGACCACTGTATCCCACTACATGTGAATGATCTAGCACCTCTCTTTAAAAGGTGAAGCTGTGGGACGTCTGGGTGGCTCAATGGTTGAGTGTCTGCCTTCAGCTCAGGTAGTTCCTGGATGGAGGCCCACATCAGGCTCCCTGCAGGGAACCTGCTTCTCCCTCTGCCTGTCTCTCTGCCTCTCTCTGTGTGCATCTCATGAATAAATACATAAGATCTTTAAAAAAAAAAAAAAAAAGGTGGGGGTGCTGGGGCACCTGGGTGGCTCAGTGGTTAATCATCTTCCTTTGGCTCAGGGCATGATCCAGGGGTCCTGGGATGGAGTCCCACATTGGGCTCCCCACAGAGAGCCTGCTTCTCCCTCTGCCTGTGTCTCTGCCTCTCTCTTTCTATCTCTCAAGAATAAATAAAATCTTTAAAAATAAATAAATAAAGTAAAAGGTGGGGATATTTGTTAGCCACTTTGTCCTCAACCTTCTGAATCTCAGCCAAAAGCTTGAGACAACCAGAAACATTGCAATTACCACCTTGATCCATCCATGATTATAGTGTATGTGTGTGTATTCTTTTCTTCTGGTCCCTACACTGTTCTATTTTTCCTGACTTACTTTTTTCTCTGTTTTGATCTTTCATGTTGAAGACTTTCCTCAATTATCTAATGATCCTTGACAACTCTTCATAAGTAAGACTGGCAATATGTGATAGGATTCTTAGGGTGTGGGAGGAGGAGGTGGAGGAGGTGTGCATCATTGGGCCTCATTGTAGGGTCACTGGATGAGGACAGAGCTAGTTCATGGGCATAGGGTACAAAAATATCCATCTCTGAGGCCTGGCATGAACCAGTAAATCATTTTCCTTCCAGGCTGTAGGCCCTGGAGAGACCTCTGCACACACACCTCTGCTTTCTCAGCTCTGGTCATCCATTCCTCCATCATCTTCTCATTGTCTCCAAATGTGTTACCATTTCTTATCTCCTGTTTTTCCTGAATTTCTTTGATCTAGCAAGGTTACATTCCCTTTGTTGTTTTCTTTTTCCTTTACTCCCATTTCAGAGAGGTCTCAGGGGAAATGAAGTGTAAAGAGCTCTTCATTCTACTGCACTTAACTGGAATTTTCTCTTACTATTCCGTTTCACAATTGTCCTTGATATTCTCCCTGGGAATTTTAGAAAAAACCTGGCTCTTTCTAAAATCAAAATCTATTGGTATTTTTTTAAGAGATCAAGTTTACTTTATAAACTAATTTAGAGGGAATTGACAAATTTATAATGTTGAGTTTTCCTACTAAAAAAGTATATTTTTTAGAATATATTTAATTCAAAACATCTTTGCACCCTTTTGTTTATTGTAGCATTTTTTTATAATAGACAAGATATGGAAGCAACCCAAGTGCCTATTGATAGATGAATGGATAAAGAAGATGTGATATACATACATACATATATATATACACACATACACACACACACACACACACATATAGATATAAAGAAATATCACTCTGTCATAAAAAAAAAAGAATAAAATATTGTCCTTTCCAACAACATAGATGGACCTAGAGGGTACTATGTTAAGTGAAATAGGTCAAACAGAGAAAGAAAAATACCATGTGATTTCACTTATATGTGGATTCTAAAAACAAACAAATGAAAAACAGAAAGAGGCTCATAAATACAGAGAACAAACTGGTGGTTACCAGGGGTGGGGTGGGAGAAGTGTGAAATAGGTGAAGGGGATAAAGAGTACAAACTTCCAGTTACAAAGTAAATAAATGATGAGGATGAAAGGTACAGCATAGGGAATATAGTCAATAATATTTTAGCAACTCTGTATGGTGAAGATGGTAATCAGACTGACTTATCATGGTGAGCTGTTGTAATATGTATATAATTGTTGTATCAATATGTTGTCACCTGAATCTAATATAATATTTTATGACAACTATACTTCAACTAAAAAAAAGGTATATACCTTTTCATTCATTCAAGACATCTTTTAAAGCTCTCTTTGGAGTCTGCTTCTCTCTTTCTCTTGAATAAATAAATAAAATCTTCAAAAACAGCATTCTATTAAGTGTAAGGTGGTATCTCATGGTGGTGATTGCCATTTCTCTAATGAATTACTATGCTGAGCCTCTTTCCATGTACTTATTTGCCATTTAAATCTGTTTGTTGAAGTGTCTGTTCAAATATTTTGCCTATTTTTAAAAATCTGGTCATTTTCTTATGATCAACTTGTGAAATTCCTTAGCCAGGTATTTGTTTTACAAATATTTTCTCTGCTGCTTGTCTCTTCATTTTCTTACAAGCCTCTTTTAAGGATCAGGGGTTTTTCAATTTTGATAAGTCCAATTTATCAAAAAAAATTGTATAGCTTATGATTTGATTTTTGTGCCCCAAGTAATCTCTGCCTAAACCAAAATCACAAAGATTTTCTTCTGTGTTTTATTCTAGAAGTGCCTTGTCTTGCATGATAACTACTAGTCAAATGTGACTACTTAAATTTGAATTAATTAAAATCTTATTAAATAAAATTAACAGTTCAGTTCCTTAGCCACATTAGTCACATTTCAAGTACTTAATATCCATGTGTGTCTACTGGCTATTGTATTGAATGACACAGGATGATAATAATACATATTCATTTTTTTAAAGATTTTATTTATTTATTCATGAAAGACACACACACAGAGGCAGAGACACAGGCAGCGAGAGAAGCAGGTTCCCTGCAGGGAGCCCAATGTGGGACTCCAACCCAGGATCCCAGGATCATGTCCTGGGCTGAAGGCAGACTGCTGAGTCACCCAACTGCTGAGTCACCCAGGCGTCCCAAACATTTTCATCATTACATAAAGTTCAATTGGAAAATGTTGCCATAGAAGTTTGATAGGTTTGGGCTTCACATTTAGATCTGTGATCCATTCTGATCCAATCTCACTCCTGAGTATTTCAAGAGAATGGAAATATAAGTCCACAGAAGCACCTCCAGGCAAATGTTTATAGCAGCTGTATTCTTAATTGCCAAAACCTGGAAACAACCCAAATATCCATCAATTGTGAGTGGATAAACAAATTGTGGTACAGCCTTACAAAAAGATACTCCTTAGCAATAAAAAGGAGCAAATGAATAAGATATGCAACAATAGGGATGAATCTCAAAGGCATTATGTTAAAGGGGGGAAAAAGCCAAACTCAAAAGGCTACTTCCTGTATGGTTCTATTCATGTCATACTCTGGAAAAGGAAAACTTTTCCAGGCATAAGACACAGACTAGATACTTGCCAGAGGACTGGGGTGGAGTAAGAGATTGATTACAAAGACACATGATTTTACAACACTTATTATCTCACACTTTCTGTAGGTCAGGGATTTGGGAGCAGCTTAGTTGTATGGTTCAGGCTCTGATCTCCCAGCTAAGATGTCAGCTAGAGCTGTTGTCATGTGAAGACTTGGCTAGGGCTTGTGGATCTTCATGCTAAGCTGTTCCCATATTCTTGACTTACAGCAACCATGAGGAAATAAATATTATTTTAAGCCATTAAGTTTTGGGTTAATTTTTCACATAGAGATAGACAAGTAATATCAATATCATATCAATGTCATATCAATACATATCAATGGCAGAGAGAAAATAGCAGGGGCCCAAACCAAGAGAAAGAACTTAGAGCCTGTAGGGACTTGGTAGGAGAGGTAGCCTCTCACCTCTGAGCTCAGCTGGGAATCTCCAAGGCAGGGAACAAGGTGTTCAACTAGACTGGGTTAAAGAGGGGTTCCTCTGATGTTTTTGGAGACAGAGAAGGAGAATTAGGCATTGAATAAGAAGAAAGACATTGTTACTCTTGGGACTCTCCATGTGCACAGGCTTCACCCAGGTCCAGAATCCTTTGAATTTGCTCGTCTACTCCATAATGGATGTGCATGGTAGAAGGGAGCACTGAGAAAGTCATATCTGGACAACTGCTAGCAGAATGGGAGCTTAAAAGAAGAAAGAATTGATAAATACAGAACTTCTGAGAGTGGATTCAAGGAAATAAAAATTCAGGCATGCTAAACAGGATTCAAGAAGAGGACTAAGGTTTGGAGGAGAGTAGTGGTTTCAGGTAGAGCACACTGGTCATGGAATGACCTGCCTCCATCCTGTCTGCTTGACAACATAGGAGCTCTAAAGAGGGAAGAGCTTATGCAAAATTAAAGCATTCGGCTCATTAAATTCTGTGATCCCTGGGGCTCTGGGTCTTTCCTGGGGGCCTCTAAGAATGGAAGCCAAGAAGAGGAGTGTTTACAAGTCATTACCCACTACACTGGAGAAATGACATGTGAACACTGAATGGCCCAAGTAGACTGTTAAGCAGTGGGTGGGGCTGATTCATTTTGCTGAAATGGGCAGTGGCTTAAAGGAACTTGGAGATGTCTACTAATATGAAAAGGAAGACAAACAACAACTCTGTATAACAGTGTAGTTATACAAGTGTGGGCTATTTGACTAACAAAATAAGTGTCTAAGTAGTAAAGTGACCTTATTAGTCACCATCAGCTGGTGAGGTCTGGGGACATTCCAGTTATAGAAGAGTAGTGGTCTTGTTCTTAATTGCAAGCCACAGAAACCAATCCTGGCTGGTTTAATTGGAAAAATGATTTTATTGGGGCACTCAGTTGGTTAAGCATCCAACTCTTGATTTCAGCTTGGTTCATGATCTCAGGGTTGTGGGATTGAGCCCTACATCAGGCTCCATCAGGCTCCAAGCTGGGTGTGGAGCCTGTTTGTATTCTCTCTGTCCTTCTCCCTCTGTCTCTTCCACCTCCCATATGCACATGTGCTCTCTCTCTCTAAAAAGAAGAAGAAGAAGAGAAGAAGAAGAAGAAGAAGAAGAAGAAGAAGAAGAAGAAGAAGAAGAAGAAGAAGAAGAAGAAGAAGAAGAAGAAAAGAAAAATGATCTTATTTAAAAAGATATTAGGGGGCAGCCCGGGTGGTTCAGCGGTTTAACTCCACCTTCAGCCCAGGGTGTGATCCTGGAGACCGGGATCATCAAACCCCGCGTCGGGCTCCCTGCATGGATCCTGCTTCTCCCTCTGCCTGTGTCTCTGCCTCTCTCTCTGTCTCTGTGTCTCTCATGAATAAATAAAGACACAGAGAGAGAGAGAGAGGCAGAGGCAGAGGCAGAGGCAAAGCAGGATCCATGCAGGGAGCCCGATGCAGGATTTGATCCCGGGTCTCCAGGATCACACCCTGGGCTGAAGGTGGAGCTAAACCGCTGAGCCATCTGGGCTGCCCTAAATAAAATCTTAAAAAAAAAAAAAAGAAAAAAAAAGGATATTAGGTAAATAACTGTAACTATAATAATTTGTTAATGAATGGAAGATAAAGAGATATAGATTGTGACATAAAAACGTAAAACACGGAGAGGAAGAGAGTAAAAATGTAGTGCTGTAGAATGCATTTGAACAAGTTGTTATTCACTTAAAATAGACTGTTATAAATATAAGTTGCTTTATGTAAGCCTCTGGCAACCACAAAGCAAAAACCTACAGCAGATACACAAAAGAGAAAGAGAAAGGAATCTAAGCATACCACTACAGAAAAGGATCAAATCACAAAGAAGAGAGCAAGAGAAGAAAGGAACAAAACAGTCCGAAAACACTTAACAAAATAGCAATAAGTCCATATCAATCAATAATTACTTTAAGTGTAAATGGACTAAATTTCCCAATCAAAAGACAGAGTGGCTGAATAAATTAAAACAAACAAGCAAACAAGACCTAACTAACTGTATGCTACCTACAAGAGACTCACTTCAGCTTTAAGGATGCATACAGACTAAAAGTGAAGGAATGCAAAAAATCTTCCATGTAAATGGGAGCCAAAAGAAAGCCAGAGTAGCTATATTTATATCAGACAAAATAGACTTTAAGGCAAAGACTGTAATAGGAGACAAAGAAAGTCATTACATAATGACAAAGGTGTCAATCCAATGAGAGGATAAAACATTTGTAAATATTAATGCACTCAATATAGAAGCACCTAAGTATATAAAGCAAATACTAATTGGTATAAAGGGAGAAATAGACAGCAAAACAATAACAACAGGGGACTCTGTGTGTGTGTGTGTGTGTGTGTGTGTGTGTGTGTGTGTTATTAATGCCAGTGCTCAGGCTTTGACCCCATACTTCTGCAGAGGGTACAGCCGCTCCTTCCACTGCTGCTTCTTGGTCTCAGATTTTCCTCATGTTTATTTAGCCAGCAGCACATGGTACATGTCTTCTTGGGCCGCAGATCCAGGGGCTTGTACTTCTTACCCTTGTAGAATTTCCTGAGGTTCTATTTCTGCATCTTGTTGATGACAGTGAGAACACGGGCAATGGATTTATAAACAACTCAGATCTTAGAGAGCTTGGAGGGAGGCCACCTGTCACTTTGACGACACACAGCTGGGACAGCTCCACCTTTAGGTCTTCTAGCTGTTTAAGCAGCTCCTCCTGATTCTTGTCGCCGAGATCTCGAGCCTTAATCTTGGACATGTCTGAACAATCCACTGCTGCCGCCACCGGAAAGAAGCCAAGGGAAAGAGCAACAGGGGATTTTAGTACCCAACTTTCTTCATCTAGACAGAAAATCAATAAGGAACCACCAGACTTAAATGACAAGTTAGTCCAGATAGACTTAACAGTCATGAACGGAACATTCCATTCAAAAGCAGCAGAACACACATTCCTCTCAAGTCCACAAGGAACATTCTCCATGGTAGACCTCACAATAGACCACAAAATAAGTCTCAATAAATTTAAGAAGATTGAAATCATACCACACATTCTTTTCTGACCACAATGATATGAACTAAAAATCAAATACAAGAAGGAAACTGGAAAATTCACAAATATGTGGTAATTAAGCAACATGTTACTAAACAACTAATGAATCAAAGAAGAATCAAAAGAAAAATTTGGGGGGCACCTGGGTGGCTCAGTTGGTTGGGTGTCTGCCTTGGGCTCAGGTCATGATTCTGGGATCCTGGGATTGAGCCCTAAATGGGGCTTCCTGTTCAACGGGGTTTCTGCTTCTCCCTCTGCCCCTCCCCCACCAACTCATGCTTTCTCTCCCTCTCTCTCGAATAAATAAATAAAATCTTAAAAAAAAAAGTAAAGTCCTGAAACAAAGGAAAATGGAAATGCAACACACTAAAGTTTATGGGATGCAGTAAAGCAGTTATAAGGGGGGAGGTTCATAGCAATAAATGCCTATATTAAGAAACAGGAAAGATCTCAATAAAGAACCTAACTTTATACCTGGAGGAACTAGAAGAGCAAACTAAGTCCAAAGTTAGTAGAAAGATGGAAATACCATAGATCAGAATAAAAATAAATAGAGATTAAAAAGATAACAGAAAAATTCAATGAAACTAAGAGCTGGTTTATTGAAAAGACCAAGAAAATAGACAAACCTTTGGCCAGACTTACCAAGAGAGAGAGGACACAAAATCAGAAATGAAAAGGGAGACATTACAACTGATACCAAAGAATACAACAGATCATGCAACTACTATGATATATTACATATCAACCAATTGGAAAACCTAGAAGAAACAGATAAACTCCTAAAAATATACAATCCATCAAGACTGAATCATCAAGAAATACAAAATCTGGAGCACCTGGCTGGCTAAGCCAGTGGACTATACAACTCTTGATCTTGGGATTGTAGTTTCCAGCCCCACATTGGGTGTAGAGATTACTTTAAAAATAAATAAAATCTTAAAAAGAAAAGAAATACAAAATCAGAACACACCAAATAAAGTAAGTAAAGAGATTGAATTGGTAATTAAAAACCTCCCAACAAACAAAAGTTTATGACCAGATGGTACATTTACTGATGCATTCTACCAAGCATTTAAAGAATAAATACCAATTCATGGGATACCTGAGTAGCTCAGTTAGTTAAGCATCTGACTTCAGTTCAAGTTATGATCTCAGGGTCCTGGGATTGGGTCTTGTGTCCAGCTCCCTGCTCAACAGGAAGTCTGCTTGTCCTCCTCCCTCTTCCTCTGCTCCTTCCCACACTTGTGTTCTATTTCTTTCTCAAAAAAAAAAAAAAAAAAAAAAACTTTAAAAAAAAAGAATTAATATCAATCTTCAAATGCTTTCAAAAAAAAAGAGGAGGGAATACCACCAAATTCATTTTATGAGGCCAGCATTATGCTGATACCAAAACCAGACAAGAACACTATGGGAAAAGAAATTACTGGCCAATATCCCTAATGAATATAAATGCAAAAATCTCGAAAAAATATCAACACACGCTGAATTCAATGACACATTAAAAAGATCACATACCATGATAAAGTGAAATTTATTCCAGGGATGCAAGGATGGTTCAACATCTACAAGTCAGTCAATGTGAATCACCACATTAACAAAATGAGGGATAGAAATCATGTGATCATCTCAAAAAAGGCAGAAAAAGCATTTGACAAAATTCAATGTCCATTCATAACAAAACTCTCAATAAAGTGAGTATAGAAGGAACATACCTCAGTATGATAAAGGCCACATATGACAAGCCCACTGCTAACATCATACTCACCAGTGAAAAGTTGAAAGCTTTTCCTCAAAGATCAGGAACAAGATGAGAATGCCCATCTATGCCACTCTTATTCAACATAGTACTAGAAGTCTTAGCAAGAGTAATTAGGCAAGAAAAATAAAAGGCATTCAAATCAGAATGAAAGAAATAAATCTATCTCTATTTTTTTAAAGATTTTTATCTATTCATTCATGAGAGACAGAGAGAGAGAGGCAGAGACAGAGGCAGAGGGAGAATCAGGCTCCCTGTGGGAAGCCTGATGTGGGACTCAATCCCAGGACCCCAGGATCACGACCTGAGGCAAAGGCAGACATTCAACCACTGAGCCATCCAGGCATTCCAAAATAAGAACATTTTTCACAAAAATAGAACAATTCTAAAATTTGCATGGAACCACAAAAGACCCCAAATAGCTAAAGCAATCTTGGGAAAGAATAAAGCTGGAGACATCACATTTCCTGATTTCAAAACTACATGACAAAGCTATACTAATCAATACAGTATCGTTTTGACATAAAGAGACTCATAGATCAACGGAACAAAGTAGAGAGCTCAGTAATAAACTCACATAAATGTGGTCAATTATATATGACAAAGGAGTCACAAATATAAATGGGGAAAAGATAGTCTTTTCAGTAAATGGTGCTGGGAAAACTGAATAATCACATGCAAAAGAATGAAACTGGACCCCAGTCTTATTCTATGCACACAAATCAACTCAGAATGGATTAAAGACTTGAATGTAAGGCTTGAAATCATAAAACTCCTAAAAGAAAAGTTAGGTGGTAAACTTCTTGACATTAGTTTTGGCAGTGATTTTTTTGGATTTGATGCCAAAAAACTAAAGTAACAAAAGCAAAAGTAAACAAGTGGGAGTACATCAAACAAAGGAGCTTTGGTACGGCAAAGGAAACCATCAACAAAATGGAAAGAAAAACCTATGGAATGAGGCAAAAAAAAATCACAAATCATATATGTGATAAAAAAATTAAGATCTAAATATATAAAAACTCTGATAAATGATGATGATAGATGATAGATGAAAGAAAGATGTAACATAAATGTGTGTATGTGCAGGTACCTGGTGGCACAGTTGGTTTCTGCTCAAGTGATCTGGGGGTTGGGAGATCCAGCTCTACATTGGGCTCTGCACTCAGTGCAATAGAGTCTGCTTGAGATTCTCTCTCCCTCTCTGCCCCTCCCACTTGTGTGCACTTTATCTCTCTCTCTCAAATAAATAAATAAATCTTTTTAAAAATGCATTTATGGGGACACCTGGGGGCTCAGTGGTTGAACATCTGCCTTTGGTTCAGGTCGTGATCCTGGAGTCCCAGGATCAAGTCCCACATTGGGCTCCCTGCATGGAGCCTGCTTCTCCCTCTGCCTGTGTCTCTGCCTATCTCTCTCTCTGAGTCTCCCATGAATAAATAAATAAAATCTCTTTAAAAAAATGCGTGAATGTATATATGCATATACATACATATTTTTCCTAGTTCTGTCTACTGAAAGATGGGAGCAGCAATACCCAACATCAGTAAACATATTTGCACAAGAAAAGAACAAGATGATCCTGGGACATTTTGTAGTTCCAGAAAGCAAGAACATGCCCCAAGAATGATGGGGACATCAGAAGGACACAAGATTAATAATTATAACTTATTAAATAACACAGGAAATGATAGGAATATAGATTCAAGATATGTATATTTTAAAATATGCATTTATTTTATTTGTAGTGTGTGTGTGTGTGTGTGTGTGTGTGTGTGATACAGAACAGGATATCTAGATAGTTTCTAAATACCACCCCACAAACAATTTATCAAACCTGGTATATACCACCTAATCAAATGATCAAAGTGAATGTCATCAATAATGGGACAGGTAGAAATTATAGGATACAATTACTTCCAAAATTGATCGCCTTTATCCAATTTTGAGGAAACATGAAAGAGACCAAATTGAAGGATATTCTACAAAGGAACTAGACTGTTAATTTCAAAAGTGTCAAGGTCATGAAAGCCATTAAATGATTGAGGAACTCTTCCAGACAGATGGAGACTCAAGAAACTTGATAGCTAAATACTTGGCATAATTGTGACTTTGAGATGTTTGCTATATAATTCACTGTTGGGTCAACTGCATAAACTTTAATGACTCTGGGGATTAGGTGGTAGTGATGTGTCAAGGTAGATTTCCTGATTTTAACTGTCATACTGTGATTTTGTAGGGGAATGTTTTTGTGTGTAGAAATTACATAGTTAAGTTTTGGGGGATAACATCAGATTATCAACTGCTCCTAAGTGGTTTAGAAAAATAGTTACTTGTATAGTATTCCCAACTGCTTTTATACATTCATGATTATTCTAAAATGAAAAGTATTTTTTAAAAGACAAAAAAAGATATTGGATAACAACTCTATTCATAATTCCTCCCCCCACCCCATACTCCAGAAACAACACAAATGTTCATCAAAAGATAAATGGAGGGACGCCTGGGTGGCTCAGCGGTTGAGTGTCTGCCTTTGGCTCAGGGCATGAACCCGTGGTTCCGGGATCAAGTCCTGCATTGGTCTCCCTGCATGGAGCCTTCTTCTTTCTCTGCCTGTGTCTCTGCCTCTCTCTCTGTGTCTCTCATGAGTGGATGAATAAAATCTTAAAAAAAAAAAAAAAAAAGAAAGAAAGAAAAGAAAAGTAAATGGATAACCTTTGGTCCAGCTATACAACTTGTTGCCACTTAGCACAAAGGAATAGATTATTATCACAAGCAACAACTTGGGTGACTCTCTAAAGCATTATATAAAGGCACAAAACATTACCTACTGTATGACATCCTAGAAAATACAAAATTCTAGAGGTGGAGAACAGATCAGTGGTTGCCAGGGGTTAGGTGTGGTGAAGGTATAACTATAACAGGAAGGAGAGAGTCCTCTGGGGTGATGAAGTCCTGATTGTGGGGGTGATTAAACAAATCAAATATGTGTCAAAATTCCTAGAATGATACACTAAAACCAAGCAAAGATGTGACTAGATTGTGGTAGTGGTGATGTAACTCGATAAATTTAGAGTTGTTCTAAATTTATAGAGTTGTTCAACTACAGTGTGTGAATTTTATGGTAAGTAAATTGTATGAGGAGAACTAGAGGGGGAGGAGATAAATGGTTGGTATATGTTTGAACAAATACAAATACATATGCAAACGATGAACATTTTCCATATTAAAAAGTTACTAATAATGAAAGGGTACTGGGGTATCTCACAGTATCACTGGGACTAGGTCTGGGACCTCAGCCAGGAGCAGTACTCAAAATTCCACTGTAGAACTTCCATAGGAAGAACACATCTGAGAGGAGGACCACACACTGCTCATTCTGGATCTGGATGCTGCCAATGCACCACTCCCTCTGTTGCCCAAGAAGGTGGGCTTCTTTGTCACTGTCACACAGAGTACCTCTGGTCCTTTCTTCATGTTACCAGTTCTGTTTTCTTTTTTTATTTTCTTTTTTTTATTTTTATTTATTTATGTATGATAGTCACAGAGAGAGAGAGAGGCAGAGACACAGGCAGAGGGAGAAGCAGGCTCCATGGGCCGGGAGCCCGATGTGGGATTCGATCCCGGGTCTCCAGGATCGCGCCCTGGGCCAAAGGCAGGCGCTAAACCGCTGCGCCACCCAGGGATCCCACCAGTTCTGTTTTCAAAGTGCAGAACAGGGCATCTCAGGTGGTTCAGCAGTTTAGCGCTGCCTTTAGTCCAGGGCATGAATCTGGAGACCCAGGATAGAGTCCAATGTTGGGCTCCCTGCATGGAGCCTGCTTCTCCCTCGGCCTGTGTCTCTGCCTCAATCTCTCTCTGTGTCTTTCATGAATAAATAAATAAAATCTTTAAACAAAACAAAGTGAAGTCCAGAGCAGATGCCTCTTTCTGTCGACCTCTGATTTGTGGTTATTATATTTGGGGAAAAGCAGGATCTCACATTGTCACCATCTAGAGTGGAAGGCAGGCTCTGTCTCCCACCAAAACTCCTAAAGTGAGAGAATTCTCCAAATATTGGAAGGGGTTACAGATGCTGAGGAGCCAAAGAGGACAATGTCCACCCAACAGTAAGCACTGTTTCTTTAAAGTGTTGTCTTAAATTGGCCTCTTTTGGTCTAGAAACGTTTTACATGACAGTAGAGTACCTACACATTTTCCAAAACATGAAGACGGCTGACATAGTTGACATCCACTTGCCTCCCTATCTCTTCTTCCACATATTCCGTCCCAGTTTCTAGATAGAGCCTTATGTGCTCCAAACCTGCTAGCATTTTCTGCTAACATGTTTAGTAACACAAGCTTTGCTTTCTACTTTCTAGGTCAAAGAAGTCCAAAGTCAATGAGGACACCCTAGGCTTTTTGACATATAAAGACAGCTTTGAATCATGTTGAATTGACACAGTACAGCCACAGGAAAATAACTAGAAAGTGGGTTTACAAGTATTCATGAAGTTTGACAAAAACCTGGAGGCAGAAAAGGGTTATATGTCCTTTGCTTGCTTTCACAGAAAACCAAAATGGCACCCAAGTGGTTCATTTGCACTGTGGTGATTGGCTACCGTGCTTCCCTTGTGCTACCCGTATATAATTGCAGGAGGGATTTTTATGGCACTCTATAGGTCCTGAGTGCTTTCAAATCATTAATAACTTATTTGTCCCTGAAGCTTCAGGTCAATGTTAACATCTTCTATTTTAATTGCAGCCACCTGCATGTAGAGGGTAAGTGGCTGGCCCAAGGTCAGAGGCGAGGCACTGCCAAGACTGGGATTGCATCATCTGATAGAAAAAGAAAATTCTAACACTATATCACTCATTGAAAGAAGGCTGCCCGTGATCAAGACTGCTTTAAAAGTCGAAGCAAAGAGAAGGATTAATTAAGTTCTGAACTGGTTTGCTGCAAAGCTTGGCTTAGGAGAGTGCTGGCCAAGGAAGGGTCGATAACCTTGCCATGATGGGACTTCTAAATCAATCCAGTTCGTCGCTGTACCCACGGACACTAAAACTGTCACTCAAGATATTTCTCCCTGTGTTTTATCTATTCATACCCATGTTCTAAAAATGACCTTCTGAGGGATTAATGGAAGAGGTGATTTAGACCCAAGCTCACTAAAATTGATATTAAACAGAAAGAAGTTTAGCCTAATGCAGTAACCGTTTCTTAAATGCAATTGATAGCTAATGTCCTATTATGCTTTTCTTAAGTTTAAAATATAAGTGGCAAAAATACTATATCTTATTGTAGGACACTCAAGCCAGGAAAGGTTAAAAATGCCAGAAGGAAATCTGGTGCATTGCCATGCACAATCAATATTGGCTACCTCTGGGCTTTAGTGTCAGATTAGTGCTTGTCTTCCAAAGCCCCTTCTTATGCTCCTCAGAAAGGCTGGGGGGAAAAAAAAACTCTGGAAGGCAATTCAAACTCAGTTTCCTTTGCCTTCTGGAGAACCCTATAATTAAGCAATAGTGACTTAGTGAGAGAATCTAAATGATGTAGTTTGGGAATATAGGTGAGGGTTGATGGGTTGAGGTCTGGAGCCAGCCAAGAAATAATTCTCGAGATGCCTTTGGTGCAAAACGGTGGTTTCATTAAAGCACCAGGGACAGGACCCATGGGCAAAAAGAGCTATCCTGGGGTTGTGAGGGGTGGCTGATGATATACTTGGGAGTTGGGGGAGGTAGGAAAAGGTAAGTTTCAAAGGGATTTTCTTTCTTTTCTTTCTTTTTAAAAAAGATTTTATTTATTCATTCTTGAGAGGCAGAGACATAGGCAGAGGAAGAAGCAGGCTCCTTGTGGGAAACTTGACGTGGGACTTAATCACAGGACCCCTGGGATCACGACCTGAGCCAAAGGCAGATGCTTAACCACTGACCTACCCAGGTGCCCCTCAAAAGTATTTTTATAGGTTAATAAAGATGCAGAGGATACCAGAGGTCTTGCCATTGGCAAGTTAAGGTTGTTTTTCCTTCTAGCAGGGCATTCACATTAAGATACTTGGGAGCTTCCCAGAGGAACATCACACTCTGCCTGCCTCAAACATCTGTCAATGGGCTGCACATTATAAAGACATTTAATTGTATTTCTATTCTTTCTGGACGCTAGATTATTGACAAAAATGCTTTGTTCTTGTATATTAATTTCTAGGACATTTGTGGACTGAGGGAGCTCATGTCTCACAGGGCTGTGATCTCTGTAAGTGAACTATTTGTTCTTCTTTTCCTTGATTTTAGAGCAGCCAGGAGTGCCTGAGGAAGGTCACAGGTAGCCCACCTGGAGAAGGCGTGGCTGCGGGGTGTCAGCTTCTGCTTTGTCCTCAGCTTGCCTTCTGCTCCCTCCTCATAAGAAAATGGATCATTTTTCAATCTGAGTAGGAAAGCCTCTGCCTAAATCAACTTCTTTGTTCACTCTTGTGTTCCATCCTCATGGCACCAACTAATTTTCTAAGGCCTATGCTGTCAGTTGTTTATCTCCTAGGCAGCATTCTGGAGAAGGTAAGGGGTCATCTGATATCCAGAGCAGGTAGGAACGCAGCCAATTAAGTGTGGAGAAACAAAACCCACCAGCTAAACCGCTGAAAGGTCATTTTCCCCCCTTAAGTCATCTTACCGCCAGCTCAAAAGGAGAATGAAAGGTTTGGGGGGTTAAGCTACATCTCTGTGTCCAGGTCACAAAAGGCAGGCAGGTAGGGGCTTTGGAAAGGCCCCTTACAGGGAAGCTGGGCGGAGCACAACCAACCCACCTCCTAAGGCTTTCTTGGTTGGTTCAATCAGAGGGTGGGAGAGGTTGTCAAACTTTCTTTTAGGATGCAGAATGGAAGTGTCACACAAATCTGATAATGCAGGGTGTTCCAGATTCAACGCTGTCCATAAGGAAGATGCTTATGAAATAGAAGTCACAGAACATTAGCAGTAGAAGGTGAACTCTCTCTCTTTTGGGGACTCTATTTAGCATCCAGGAAGGCAACAGGGAGTCTTTATGAGGTTATTAACTCCTTCCTCTCTGACAAAAAATGAAACTGGAGGTGAAGAGGGGGATGGGAAATGGGTTTCTCTTTAAGCCAAATAAGGAAAACAGAATAGTTCTTTTTTTTATGTAATGGATTTTGCCTGTGAACGAGGCTTTTGCACAGCATCTGGGCCTCCCATCACGCATTGTCAATTCAATTTTAGTGGCGACTAAGGTTGTGAAACATTGGAAAGAGAAACCTCTGAAGATTTAAATTTCAAACTGAGGTAGGGAACAAAGGCAGACGGAACCGTAGATCAAATTAAGTGTCCTTATAACCCACAGCCCGCTGACAAATACCTGAGGCGGGCAGAGTGTAACCTTCCTCCAGGAAGCTCCTGACTGTCTGATGTTAATGCCTTGCTAGAGGGGAAAAACCTTTGCTTGACAATAGCTAGGCCTCCAGCATCCTGTGAGTCTTCTTTAGTGTATGAAAATCCTTCTGGAATTTCCTATTTTTATTTACTCCAATCCGAAGTATATAACCAGTTGTCCACCCCACCCCACCCCACCCCCCAGGGCCGCAGTGCTTTCTGCCCACAGGGCCCTGTTCCTGTGCTTTAATAAAACCACCTTTCTGCACCAAAGACGTCACAAGAATTCTTTCTTGGCCGTCGGCTCCAGATCCCAACAACATCACTCCAAAAGCTAAGTCAAAACCCCCTAGAACCAAAGTAAAGACAATCGTCAGTGGGTCAAGGGTCACCCCTCTTCGGGCTGCAGCCCCTTCATTCCAAAGTAGTAATTATGGCCTCTGCCATCAGATTAGTTAGATAGACAGTGACAGAGAAATAGGGTTTATAGCATTATTCCTTTTGTTAGTCTGGTGTTTCCTGAGGGTATTTTAAGGACTGGGGAATGTAAAACATTCTCAGAAAAAAAAAATTATCTTAATCATTTTGAGAATTACATGTAGGGCAGCCCCGGTGGTGCAGCAGTTTAGCGCCGCCTTCAGCCCAGGGCATGATCCTGGAAACCCTGGATTGAGTCCCATGTTGGGCTCTCTGCATGGAGCCTGCTTCTCCCTCTGCCTGTGTCTTTAAAGACTTAAATAAATCTTTTTTTAAAAAAGAGAGAGAATTACATGTAATACATACAAAACTATCTGACTTTTTTTTAAAGATTATTTATTTATTTATTCATGAGAGACACATACACAGAGAGAGAGAGAGAGAGAGAGAGAGAGAGAGAGGCAGAGACACAGGCAGAGGGACAAGCAGGCCCCATGCAAGGTGCCCGATGGGGGACTTGATCCCCGGACTCCAGGATCATGCCCTGGGCCAAAGGCAGGCGCTAACCCACTGAGCCATCCAGGTGTCCTTATCTTTGACTTTAATATATCTTCTTGCATTGATGATAAATATTTTCACTCCCTAGTGAAGGCTGTGAACACCACATCTTAGTGGGGGTGAGGAACAAAGCGGACTCCCACCCTGGGAGAGTGTTGGGGCAGAGGTGATGGGGGGGTGCGGACACACGACTTCTCATCTCAACTTTGAGACTATGCTTCAAGAGGACCAAGAATTTCCTGAAATTAGTTAGACACAGAGATGATCTGAGGGATGTAAAAAAAAAAAAAAAAAAAAAAAGAGTTGTTCGCTCATTCAACTTTGAGAAAGAAAGCCTGAGAATAGATCTAATTAGAGATTTTCAATATCAGCTTTAATCACTAAGTATTTATTGAGAGCCCATCATGCGCTGGCGAGTGTTACCCATGAGAAATAATTGCCTGAGGAACAATGCTTAGCTGTTCTGTCTCTGCTAGAGGATGGAACAAAGGCAAATGGTGCTGCGTAGCAGAAGAGTTTCAAATTAGCTGTAATGGAGAATTTTCAACATCACATAATGAGAGCTGTTAAATACTGGGATGGCTTGCACCAATCAGTTCTGGGTAGTTTGAGACAGTCACTTTCAGCAACCAATTGTTCTAGTAAAGCTGAGGTTGAGGTAGGGTTTGCTGTTTTTCTGTGTGTTATTTCCAACCTTACTTTTTATAAATACTACTGAGAAATGTCTCAGAACTGTTAAACACAGGTTACTTGGAGAAAAGAGAAGTGGTTGCCTGAATTCTGAATGAAGGATGTCACAATGAAAAACACAAAGAGGTTTAAATAAATATTAACAAGCGTTATGAAAGAAGTATCAAATACTCAAAGAGATAGCAACCTAAGGGCAATACTGAGAGTATAGCAAATGGCAAAATATCTGCTATCTAATTATTCATTGCAATTGATTAGATAAACATTAAAGCCCCTATAATAACTGGATTAAAAGAAATTCATAAAAGGAGATTTTTTTTTAAGATTTTATTTATTAATTCATGAAAGGGCAGCGCCGGTGGCTTAGCGGTTTAGCACCGCCTGCAGCCCAGGGCGTGATCCTGGAGACCCTAGATCGAGTCAGGGTCTCTGGTTGGAGCCTGCTTCTCCCTCTGCCTGTGTCTCTGCCTCTCTCTCTCTCTCTCTCTCTGTGTGTCTCTATGAATAAATAAATTAAAAATCTTAAAAAAAAAAAACAAATGGTATTTATTCATGAGAGAGACACACAGAGGAGAGGCAAAGACACAGGCAGCAGATGAAGCAGGCTCCATGCAGGGAGCTCGACGTGGGACTCATCCCGGGACTCCAGGATCATGCCCTGGGCCAAAGGCAGATGCTCAACCGCTGAGCCACCCAGGTGTCCCATAAAAGGAGATTTGTATCTGGTCAAGAAATAGATGACAAGGGCAGCCCGGGTGGCTCGGTGGTTTAGCACCGTCTTCAGCCCAGGGTGTGATCCTAGAGACCCAGGATCAAGTCCCACATTGGGCTCCCTGCATGGAGCCTGCTTCTCTCTCTACCTGTGTCTCTGCCTCTCTCTCTCCCAGTATCACTCGTGAATAAATAAATAAAATCTTAAAAAAAAAAGAAATGGATGAGAAAAAACATTGACTTGATTACTTATAAAGCAAAATTAAATTCAAACCACTTACTATAAATTTCTTTCTAAAAATTTTTTTAAATTATGTTTTCAGTAATAACTTTTATTGCTGTTGGAGATACAGAGAAACAGGCCTATTTGGACATCAATGATTCTCCACACATAAAACTCCTTAAAAACATTCCCATTTCTTATAGGATAAGCTCTCATTTTTCTTTTAATTCTTTTTTTGTCTGATTGTTGCAGCTAGGACTTCCAGTACTATGTTGAATAAAAGCCGTAAGAGTGGACATCCCTAATCTTTAATAGAGATTAGAGCAGGGACGCCTGGTTGGCTTAGCGGTTGAGCATCTGCCTTTGGTTCAGGGTGTGATCTCAGAATCCCGGGATCAAGTCCTGCATTAGGCTCCCTGCATGGAGCCTGCTTCTCCCTCTGCCTATACCTCTCTCTGTGTGTGTCTCTTATGAATAAATAAATAAAATCTTAAAAAAGAGAGAGAGAGATTAAAGCAGAAACAAGTGAAATAGAGACTGAAAAAAAAAAACAATAAGATTTTATTTATTTTGTTTATTTATTCATGAGAGCCAGAGAGGCAGAGACATAGGCAGAGGGAGAAGCAGGCTCCATGCAGGGATCCCAATGTGGCACTGGAGCCGGGGACTCCAGGATCACACCCTGGGCCAAAGGCAGACACTCAACCCCTGAGCCACCCAGGTGTCCCTTCTTTTCTCCTTTGTCAAAGATTAATTGACCATATAAGCATGGGTTTATATCTGACCCCTCCATGCTATTCTATTGATCTATATGACTATTTTTATTCCAGTTCCATACTGTTTTGACTACTGTAGTTTTGTAATATATCTTGAAATTGGGGATTGTGATACTGCCAGTTGTTTTATTCTTTTTCGGGGATTGCTTTCGTTATTTGAGATCTTTTGTGGCTCCACACAGATCTTAGGATTATTTGTTCTGTTTCTGTGAAAAAGTGCTCTTGGTGTTTTGATAGGGATTGCATTAAATCTGTAGATTGCTTTGGGTAGTATGGACATTTTAACAATACTGTTTCTTCCAATCCATGAACAAAGGATACATTTCCATTTCCATTCATTTGTGTCATGTTCAATTTCTTTCACCAATGTTTCATAGTTTTTGCACTATAGGTCTTTCACCTTCTCAGTTAAGTTTATTCCTAGAGGGCAGCCCAGGTGGCTCAGCAGTTTAGTGCTGCCTTTGGCCCAGTGTGTGATCCTGGAGACCCGGGATCAAGTCCCACGTCGGGCTCCCTGCATGGAGCCTGCTTCTCCCTCTGCCTCTCTCTCATGAATAAATAAATAAAATCTTTAAAAAAATAAAAATAAAATGAAATAAAAGGCATCCAAATTTGTAAGGAAGAAGTCAAATTTTCACTATTGCAGATGACATGATACTATATCTAGAAAACTCTAATCGACACCCAGAGCCCAGGGTTCTGGGATCAAGCCTCAAGTCAGGCATCCTGCAGAGCCTGCTTCTCCCTCACCCTCTGCCTGTTCTGTTGGTGAGAATGCGAATTGGTGTAGTCACCATGGAAAACAGTATGGAGGTTCCTCAAAAAATTAAAAATAGAAATACCATATGACACAGTAATTTCACTACTAGTTATGTACCCAGAGAAAAAGAAAACACTAATTCCAAAAGATATATATGCACCTTATGTTTATTGCAGCATTATTTACAATAACCACAATATGGAAGCAACCCAACTATCCATCAATCGATGGAGAAGAGGTAATATATATATATATTCCATTATATATAAATATATATTATATATTTATACATATATATTAAATGGAATATTACTCAGCTATAAAAAGAATGGAATCTTGTTATTTGCAACAACATGGATAGACCTAGAGTATAATGCTAAGTGAAATAAGTCAGAGAAAGATGGACACCACATGATTTCACACATATTTGAAATGTAAGAAACAAAGCAAATGAACAAACAAAACAAACAAAAACCCAGACTCTTAAATACAGAGAACAACTGATGGTCACAGAAGGGAGGTGGGGGGATGGGTGAAATAAGTGATGGGGATTAAGAAGGGCATTTGTTGTGATGAGCACTGGGTGATGTATGAAGTGTTGAATCTCTATATTCTACACTTAAAACTAATATCACATTGCATGTAATTATACTTTAAAAATAAAAACAATTAAGGACAACAACATTCTATTTTCATTTTTGGAAATCTATCCTTACAAAGACAAAGACCTAAATCCAAAAATAATTTTGCTCCAACATGGTCATTACACTATTCATAATCATAAAGAAAGCAAGTCCAACATTATCCACAACCATAAGAAATTGGAAGTAACCCAAATGTTCAATGATTGGCAAGAAATTGTGAGCAAGCAACTCAAAACATTGTACAATTAAAATGATGTTAGAGATATAACATGGAAGAGGTCATGTTCAATATGAAGCCAAAAAAAAAGTGGAATATGCTTTGTTCTGCCACTTACTAACTCTGTGGCTAGTAAGAAACCTCGTTTCTCATCTTTAAAATGGGAAGTCACAACAGTATTTTCCCATCAAGTTGTTGGATCATTAAGTGGAATTATGTGCATATGGTGTAATGTGTCCAGCAAATAACAATTGCTCAATAAGTGATAGTTTTTTGGGGTACCTGGGTGGCTCAGTTGGTTAAATGTCCAACTCTTGATCTCAGGGTCATGAGTTCAAGCCCTGTGTTGGGCTCCACACGGGGAATGAAATGAAAAGAAAAAGGAAGGAAGGAAGGAAGGAAGGAAGGAAGGAAGGAAGGAAGGAAGGAAAGAAGGAAGGAAGGAAGAAAAAGAAAGATAGAAAAAGAAAAGAAAGAAAGAAAGAAAGAAAGAAAGAAAGAAAGAAAGAAAGAAAGAAAGGTTTTTTTCCCCTTGGATATCTCTATTGCCTTTAGGATGCATGATGAGATCAGGGTCTTTTTTCATTTTTATAATTCAGTTTAGCTTACAGTACTTTCCAAAGACGAGAAAAATAGATTCAGTCGCTAAAGTTGAGGTGAAAATGACAAACATTCATTGGCACTAAACTCAGTGACTTTACTGTACCCACAAATGATGAAAGGTTGTGGAGAAAGGAGGGGTTGCCAGCACCCCTCAGCCCCTCATCCACTCAGATTTCTTTTCTTTTCTTTTTTTTTAAAGATTTTATTTACTTATTCATGAGAGACACAGAGAGAGAGAGGCAGAGACACAGGCAGTGGGAGAAGCAGGCTGCCTGCGGGGAGCCTGACGTGGGTCTCGATTCTGAGTCTCCAGGATCACACCCTGAGCCAAAGGCAGACACCTAACCATTGAGCCACCCAGGCCTCCTCTACTTGGATTTCTTATCTAGGCCATGTGAGGCCATAGCTGAGCCTCAAAGGGGCTTTTCCGCTGTTTATGAAGCTGTCTGTATGGCCCCTCTTAGGCTCCATGCATTCCTTTCTGCAGCAAGCAGCGAACTGCACAGATTTCCCAGAAAAAGCCAAGCTTTTATGTAACCAACAGCCTGATTCATCTTGCTTGACTTAATGAATGCCTGAATGGATTTTTATTTTTAAATTCTCAAAAATACCCTTTAATCCCTACCCTTGAGTCAGCAGTGAGCGGTTAAAAAAAATATATATTCCTTATCCTAAAAATGAATAAAATAAAGGGGAAGAAAACCTCCTAGTAATTTTTTTTCCTTGGAGACATCAAGGTGTACAAATCGAGTGGAAAATGTCCATGTTGGTTCTGTTTGCACACACACTGACATGTGTGAGGCACCGGGTCTGGGGGAGGGAAGGAAATGGGGCCGGTGGTTGCAGAAGAGGAGCGATTACCCCTGAATTCTAATGTTCTGGTATTCATTTCAAGGACAACTGTGAATAGGGCTTGGGATAAATATCCTCAAATAACCTCACAGGAATTTATACACATCTCATAACCAGAAAACCCCCAGAACCTTCTCCACCCCTTTGCTTCCTTCCTCCCCTGTGCTCTTAAAATTTGTTTGATTAACGGCCATGTCATACATCCCCACCTTCTGCCACCAGCTCCCCTCCCACCCCTGGGTCTGGGAAGAAAGCGTCTCTTCATGAGAAGTGCAGCTGTGTGTGGCTCATACCCCTCCCCTCATGGCCAGGAAGGTGGAAACCCTGCCTGAAAGAGCCAGTCAAGTCCCCCTCCACCCCACACCCCAGCTACTCAGGGCTGCTTTGTCAGGCTGGGGCTCAGCATGGCCTTGACCAAGAAGAGGCTGGGGCAGGCGTTGTATGCAGGCCGGCCCTCATGGCCCCGAACAAAATAGAAATGCTGCATTATCTTGGCCAGCACTTCCTTGGTTTGCTTATTACGTGTAAAAGAAGATAGAACATTTGAGTCTTTTTTTTTTTTTTTCAAGATTTTATTTATTTACTTGACAGAGAGCAAGAGAGCACAAGCAGAAGGAGCAGCAGGCAGAGGGAGAGGAAAGAAGGAGAAGCAAGCTCCCTGCAGAGCAGGGGCTCCATCTCAGGACCTTGGGCTCAAGACCTGAGCCAAAGGCAGAGTCCTAACTGACTGAACCACACAGGCACCCCACATTTGAGTCTTTAACATGACCATGGAAAATAGATCATGCTGAGATGTGAAAAATAAATGAATATGTCCCATCCTGGGTACAAAATGTCAGACAAGAGTCTAGAGCTTTCTGGACAAGCTGAAAAGAAAAGGCTTTGCTTTAGAGAAAGTTTTTTCAACCTCAGAACTACTGACATGTTGGATCAGATCATTCTTTGTGGTGGGAGACTGGCCCTGGGCATTGTAGGAGGTCTAACAGCATCCCTGGCCTCTACCCATCCCTGGAGTTGTAACAACCAGAAATGTCTCCAGCTGTTGCCAAATATTCCCTGGGTACCTCCATCTTGCCAGATAAAATATAGGATGCCCTGTTAAATGTGAATTTCAGATAAATAATGCAATATTTGGAACATACTAACACTAACAAAGGGAGCCTGCTTCTTCCTCTGCCTATGTCTCTGCCTCTCTCTGTGTGTCTCTCATGAATAAATAAAATCTTAAAAAAAAAAAAAAAGAATGGATAATCAGTGATTTGGGAGGAAAATTTCCAATATGACAGAAAGAAATCATAGCCAACCCTGCCATTCTCCATTTCTTTCTTTGACTAGAACCCTAAATGTATTCAAGATAGTAACGTGCTCAATTCTAGGTGATGAATCATCAATGGTCCAAGCCAATGATGAGAATCCTGTTTTCTTTTGGGAGCCAAATGATCGGGGGTAGGGAAAACTGTTAGGGTTTTCTGGAAAAGCTTTGCTATGTTGATAGAAGCATCAGGAATGTTATGATATTACTTATTCTATCTTTTTTTCTTGTGAATGTGGATGTGACGCTTAGAGTTGTGGCAACAATCTTATAGTCATGAGGGAAAGGCCAAAAGAACTGTAGAGATACCTATCCTAACTGATGCCCAGTATCTGTTTATTACCTTATTTCTTGTTATCTGAGAAAAATAAACTGTTTTTTGTTTATTTTTTTCTGTTGCTTATAGCTGAAAGCATTCCTAACTGATACAGAGACCAAAATAAATAATTCAGGAAACAGAAGAAGAACAACAACAACAACAACAAAAAACAAAACTCATGAGTCCCTCAAATCTATTTCACATCCTTAGACAAATTGAGTACTGATTCCTCCCAAAGAAAATATTTTTATTAGTTTCTTATTTATCTTTGTGGTGTTTCTATGACTGAAGACAAATACAATGGATCTTTTTATTCCACTAAGTGCAGCATACTGTACATATTCAATCAAATAATATTCTATATACAGTGTTCTTTTCATTTTGTAATGGTATGGTCTATAGATAGATCTCTTCACATCAGTAGGGATCCTCCACATTCTTTTTTATAGATGTATACTATCCCATCAAATAGATGCATCTTCATTTACTGAGCTAGCATTTAGCTGCTAAATACCTGGGTTGTTTATAATCCATAAATTTAAAAAATCATGCCTCAGTCAATTCTTTTGTACCCATGTTCTTGCATACTTACATAGAACATTGAATAGGATATATTCCCAGAAGAGTGACCGCTGTGTCAAAGTGAAAATATGTCTGTATTTTGGTAAGTATTGCCAGATTCCCTTCTGTAAGGGGTTCTATGATTCTGCATCAATAAAATATGGGAGTGCCTATTTCTTCTGAGCCTTCCCAACAAAGTACGATGATAGCAAATTTTTAGAGTTTTTTCCCGGGGAGGGGGTGGTGCAGATAATCTGATAGGTGAAAAAATGGCACCCGGGTACAATTTCCATTTATATATATATATTTTAAATTTTATTTATTTATTCATGGGAGACACTGAGAGAGAGGCAGAGACATAGGCAGAGGGAGAAGCAGGCTACCTGAGAGGACCCCGATGTAGGACTTGATCCTAGGACCCTGGGATCATACCCTGCGCCGAAAGCAGAAGCTCAACCACTTAGCCACCCAGGTGCCCCTACATTTTTCTTATTAGAGTAAAGTTGCTTATATTTTCGTATATTTAAGTGTTATTTATAGTTCTTTCT
Source organism: Canis lupus familiaris (assembly GCF_011100685.1). Taxonomy (NCBI): domain Eukaryota; kingdom Metazoa; phylum Chordata; class Mammalia; order Carnivora; family Canidae; genus Canis; species Canis lupus. Next base: position 31,891 of record NW_023330954.1, read on the forward strand.
TCCATGAACTCCCTGTGTCCTTTGCCTTTTGCTTTGTTTTGATTTCTAGAAGCAATATATATATACATAAATAGGTAGATAGATAAATACCTATGTATCTATATCTCTAGCTATGTATCTATAGCTATCTATGTTTCAGGGAAATTAGCTCTTTGTGATATCATTTACAAATATTTTCCTCCTCTGTCTTTTGATTTTGTTTTTGATGTTGTTGCCATGTAAACATTTTTGTTATTTATGTAGTTGACTTTACCAATCTTTTCTATTATTACTTGTGAAATTTGAATCATAATTAGAAAAACCTTCTCTATATCTTGGTTATAAAGGAATTCACTCCTGTTTTCTTCTATTAGATACTCGAATATTTTACAATTGAATACCTTTCATGGAGATCTTTGATCCATTTTGAGTCCATCCTGATGTATGGGATGAAGTATGGATCCAACTCTAGTATACTCCAAATGTCCACCTAGTCACTGGAATATCTTTTACTAAAAAGTTTATCTTTACCCCCTAATTAGAGATGGCACTTTTGTCATATATGAAACTTAAAAAAAAAAAGATTTTATTTATTCATGAGAGACACAGAGAGAGAGGCAGAGATACAACCAGAGGGAGAAGGAGGTTCCCTGCAGGGAGCCCCTGTGGAACTCAATCCCAGGACCCCAGGATCATACCCTGAGCTGAATCAGGCAGATGCACAACCACGAGCCACCCAGGCATCCCTCACATATGAAATTTATCTATAATCTATTGGATCTATATTTGGACTTTCTATTCTGCTCCAAGGATCCATGTGTCCTTTTCTGCATAATACCACAGCTTTTATTACTAAGCCTTTGTAACTGTGTTAGTATCTGATAGGGTTTGTCCTCTCTCGGTGTACTTCCTCTTAGAAATTTTATGGCCTTTCTTGTTTATTTTCCTATATAAACGTCAAAATCAGCTTGCGTACTTCCAGGGAAAATGTTTTGCTGTGTTTATTGAAATAACGTTAGAAAGAAATTAAATAGGTTGACTGAAGTAAGAAATCTGGTCATGAGGTTGGAAAACAGTCAAAGACAGCTTGAGGGAAAAAGAAAATAGAAGAGTAAGAAAAAATTACCCGAAGGCTCAATTCAGAAGGTCAGATCAAGGAGTGGAGTCCCAGAAAACAAACATAGGGAAAATGGAAGGAAGGAGATTAATAAGAAAATAATTTTTAGGGGCACCTTGGTGGCTCAGTGGTTGAGTGTCTGCTTTTGGCTCAGGTCATGATCCCAGGGGTCCTGGGATTGAGTCCTACATCGAGCTCTCCATAGGGAGCCTGCTTCTCTCTCTGCCTGTGTCTCTGCCTCTCTGTGTCTCTCATGAATAAATAAATAAAATCTTTTAAAAAAAAGAATTTTAAATGTGTGATGTGAGTCTTCTGACTAAAATGGCCCAGTATATTCCAATGCATTCATAGGAAATAGTAGGTTCCAATTAAATGAGCAACATTTAAAATGGCAGGGGGCTTCTCAACAGCACCACCTAAGATTCCTGAGCAATGGCCAAAGTTAAATAACTTAACAACTTCAACAATAACTTCAACATAAACTTCAATGCACAGGAAAACCATGCGCTCATGAGTTCATGTAGTGAGCTAATGGTTCACTCTATGAGTGACATTGCAGGCGTTTAAGGACTCAGAAAATTTATATCCTACACACCTTTCTTATGAGGCTACTGAAGGGTGCACTTCATCAAAATGAGAAAGTAAGCCAAGGAACAGCAGAGGTTGGGGTGATCGGTGGTGGGCAGCAGGCTTCAGCAGGCCACACAGTCATTTTTTTAAAAAAGATTTTATTTATTTATTCATGAGAGACACAGAGAGAGGGGAGAAGCAGTCTCCATGTAGGGAGCCCGACGTGGGACTCGATCCCGGGTCTCCAGGATCACACCTTGGGTTGAAGGCAGTGCTAAACCACTGAGCCACCCAGGCTGCTGAGGTCACACAGTTCTTGACCTTGGCAGCAGGCTCAAATTGCCTGGGAAAAGTGATTGAACAGGTACGTATATCCTTCTACCTCTTCACCCCTCTGCATCCCACCTCTCCTTCTTTTTTTTTGTTTTTTTCCCCACCTCTCCTTCTGATTTAATTTCTCTGAGATGAAGTTCAGCAAGTAGTGGTTTTTTGGTTTTGTTTTGTTTTTTGTTTTGTTTTTTTTTTTTAGATTTTATTTATTTATTAGAGAGGGAGTAATGGGGAAAGACAGGAGAAATAGCCTCCCCACTGAGCAGAGACCCTGATGCAGGGGCCCAATCCCAGGACCCTGAGATCATGACCTGAACCAAACGCAGACACTTAACCAACTGAGCCACCCAGGCTCTCCTGGAGTAGTATTTTTAAAAAAGTTTCCTAGATGATTCTATTGTACAACAAACGGACAAAGGAGAGAGATGCCAAATTACGAAGAAAAGCACTTTTAATCATTATAATTGGAACAAGCATTTGCTGCTTTTCATTGTGGTTTTTTCTTCATCCGGATTGGCAGGTCAGGACTGTCAACTACAATGAGTTCCATGTGTGGTACAGAGCAGTGGTTTATAAGCTTCTAGCTTTAAATAATTAAGACTCAGAGGGGAAATTGAGTTTTGAAGGTCTTCAGTATGCCGGGGGTGGGTGAGAACCAAAAGAAATAGATGTAACAATCAGGCCATTGCAAATTTCTAAATTTTGCAAGAAAGTGGAGATGTCTTTACTGCTCCTCTTTGGAAGGAAGTAGTGGACACAGCAGAGGACATGCTCTCAATTGCTCTCAATGTTGAAGAGCCTCCTAAAGAAACAGAAGTACACAAATCATGGGTTGTTGATTAATAGTTAATTGAGATTAACTATTTTTTTTCCCTGGAGAGGCTCACCCAGAGACTTCCTCTGTCCTCTCTCCATTCAGCTATGGATCAGGGTATTGGTTTCTGGAACCTAATTTACAGACAGCCTGGGTAACTACTATAAAGGCCAGAATTTGGCTTTTCGTTTGTTTTTGTTTTGCCAGTGAGTAGATGTGGGGCCAGGGCCACTCAGAGCCTTTGCTCTTGTAAACACTTTGGACTTTCTAAAAAGTGGCGTGATTAGTGATATTTTGGATACCCTGGAGGACTGCAGTCATTCTAGCCTGGGTCACCCAGAGGAGCCCTACCAGCCACCCAGACACCCAGAGCCCTGTGGTTAGAATCACTAGAAGAAATTGGAGGATATTGTTAATTTCTTTTAAAATTATCCTAAGGAATTTGGACTTTAGACTCACAAGAGTGGAAATATTAGATTAATTCCTTTGAACTTGAACTTTAAAGTTCTGGTATTTGACGTCTCTGGGATTTTTCTCTTTGAGCTTTAAATCCACAGGGAACATCATGAGAGGAGGCATGTGCTGTTGGCATTTTATTATTATGATGATGTCGTTTAAGCTCATTGCAGGACCCCGGGTAGGCTAGTGGACAACATGACTGGCCTAATTTGGGATGGGAAACTGCATAGGAAGTGGGTTTTTAGCCTTTTAGTACCTTAGTTAATTGGGATGGGGATGGGTGTGAGTTTTGTTAGGCCTGATGCTTATACAATGTGGTAGACCCTCTTTTTTAAAAGTTTATTTTTAGGGGCATCTGGTGGCTCAGTGGTTGAGCATCTGCCTTTGGCTCAGGTCACAATCAGGGACCTGCAATGGAGCGCCATGTCGGGCTCTCTGCTCAGCGGGGAACTTGCTTCTCTCTCTTCCTCTACCCCCCCTCCCAACTTGTGCTCTCTCTCAAATAAATAAAATCTTAAAAAAAAAATAATAACAAAGTTGGCAGGTACTACAAATCTAGGAAGTAATAGGACTTTCTTAAAATAAATTTCTTGATACTCCTCTACATTTTTTTTGGCTGCTGCCTATTCTAAGTACCTCTTCACCAAAACATGGTTTTATAATATCCTTTTAAGTAAAAAGAATGAGAAGATAAGCCAGTCTTTTTTTTCTAACGTGGTTGATTGGAATGTTCTTCAATTGTACAACATTCTTCCTCAGCAATGAAACTTTGCTTGGAGATGTAGACCTTGATCTTAAATTGTGTCTTAACAGGACAGTGCTTTCTGCACAACTGTGTCCCAAAGAGAAAGTCACCAGAGGATTACTTGTCCCAAAGTGACCAGCCTGATGTTTGGCTGTTCCTCCCCTGAGGAGGAAGGAGTGTCAGTATGGAAACACTCTTCAGGGGATAATCTGTCTTCATAGAACCAGACAGGTGGGGGGTGAGCATTCTTTCCTACGTTGCTCAGCTTTTTGGTACCATAGAATATTGGGTTTAACCATTAAATCCACAGCCAAAAAGAGTAGGGTTGCCCCCATCTGGGAAAGAAAACCACAGTTGATCAAGAAAGTTCTACTCTCATCTTCCTTCAAAACCAAGCCCAGCTCCTCTGTGGCTCCTCTTGGCCCACACCATTGATTCTGTCCTCAGGCAAGTTCCCAGGTGGCTCAGAAACCTGGAGGACAGTTACGTTGGAGCTAAGCTCCAGGGCCAGCCAGCTGTTCAGGCTTCTTCAAAGGCTACCTGTATTCTGTGGAGGAAGCCGCTGGATTTTTATTTGCTTTTTTCGGGAACCAACAAAGATCTGGGCCTTCTTTGACTCTAGGCATCTTTCTTGCCTGGCATAAGTGGAGTTGGTTAGAGAAATAATGCCAAAAGAAAAACAAAATCCTCTGCTTCTGATATGCAAAATAGGACTATGAGATTTCTGCCCTGAGGCGCAGGTTGGGGTCTTCAAAGGGCATTTCTTTTCTTTTCTATGTTTTTTTTAAAGGATTTTATTTATTTATTTATTCATGAGTGACAGAGAGGGAGAGGCAGAGACACAGGCAGAGGGAAAAGCAGGCTCCATGCAGGGACCCCGATGCAGGACTTGATCCCAGGACTCCAGGACCACACACCCCAGGCCAAAGGCAGGCGCTAAACCGTTCAACTGCTGAGCCACCCAGGGATCCCCATAAGGGGCATTTCTAAATCCCCTTATTTACCACTTCCCTCCCTCACCCCAGGACCAAGCATGTATTTTCCCTGATAAATTCCTGCTGCCTCTATAGCTCCTGAGGCACAGGCCTTCATCAAGGCCCAGGTGTGCATCAGAGGATACGATCGAGAGAAAAGAACTTACACAGTGGGAGAAAATATTTACAAATCATAGATCTGATAGATTAATATCCAGAGGCGCCTGGGTGGCTCAGTCAGGTAAGCATCTGCCTAGAGCTCAGGTCGTGATCCCAGGGTCCTCAGATGGAGCCCTGCTCAAGCTTCCTGCTCATCAGGGAGCCTGCTTCTCCCTTTCCCTCCGTCTCCTGTTCCCCTTGCTTGTGCTCTCTCTGTGTCAAATAAATAAATAAAATCTTTAAAAAAGAGAGAGGTTTTTTTACAAGGTGTTTTTTTAAGGGTTTTATTTATTTATTCATGAAAGACACACACACACACACACACACACACACACACACAGAGCGCGTGCGCACAGAGAAAGGCAGAGACATAGGCAGGAGGAGAAGCAGGCTCCATGCAGGGAGCCTGACATGGGACTTGATCCCAAGTCTCCAGGATCACACTCTGGGCTGAAGGTGGCGCTAAACCGCTGAGCCACCTGGGCTGCCCAATAGAGAGATTAATATCCAGAATACATAAAGATCTCCTACAACACAATAGCAAAAAAAAAAAAAAGAAAACCCAAAGAACGAAATATCCTAAAAATGACTCAACCCCTCTCCCACAAATATCCTAATGCAAAAATGGGCGAAGGACTTGAACAGACATTTCTCCAAAGAAGATTGACAAATGGCCAATTAGCGTATGAAATGATGATATCACTAGCCATTCAGGAAACCCAAATCAAAACTACAAGGAGATACCAATTCACACCCATGAGACTGATTATTACAAAAAAAAAAAAATAGGGGCACCTGGATGGCTCAGTTGGTTAAGCACCTGCCTTTGATTCAGGCCATGGTCTCAGGGTCCTGAGATCGAGCCCCATGTCCTGCTCCCTGCTCAGAGGGGAGTCTTCTTCTCCTTCTACCTCTGCCTCTCCTCCCCCTTGTGCTTTCCCTCTCTCTCAAATAAATATATAAAATCTTAAAAAAAAAAAAAAAAGGATCACCTGGGTGGCTCAGTTTGTTGAGTGTCTGACTCTCGGTTTTGGCTCAGGTCATTATCTCAGGGTTGTTAGATCAAGTCCTGCAATGAACTCTGACCTGGGCATGAAGTCTGCTTGAGACTCTCTCTCTCCCTCTCCCTTTGCCACCCCCCCCCCCGCCATTTTTAAAAAAAGATTTTATTTATTTATTCATGAGAGACACAGAGAGAGAGAGAGAGGCAGAGACGCAAGCAGAGGGAGAAGCAGGCTCCATGCAAGGAGCCCAATGTCGGACTTGATGCTGGGACTCCAAGATCATGCCCTGGGCCAAAGGCAGGCACTAAACCCGTGAGCCACCCAGGGATCCCCCTGCCTCTCTCTCCATTCATATGTTCACTTGTACTCTTTCTAATAAATAAATTAATCTAAAAAATAAAAAACTAAAATAACAAATGTTGGTGTGGATGAGGAGAAATTGGAACCTTCATATGGTGCTATTAGGAATGTGAAATGGTACAGCTACTCTGGAAAACAGTTTCGCAGGTTCTCAAAGAGCAACACAGAATATCGTACCATCCAACATTTCCACTTCTGGGTATTTATCCCAAAGAATTGAAAGCAGGGACTCAAACAGGTATTTGTACACCGACAAGGGTTGCAGCATTATTCACAATAGCAAAAAAATGGAAACAACCCAAGTCCCTTAGCAGACAAAGGGAGAAACAATATAGTGGAATATTATTCAGCTATAAAAAGGAATGGAATTCTGATACAGGCTGCAACAGTGTTGAACCTTGAAAACATTAAGTGAAAGAAGCCAGACACAAAGGGCAAATACCATATAGATCCACTTATCTGAAGTACCTACAATAGACAAATTCATAGAGATTATTTTATTATTTTTTTTAAAAAGATTTTATTTATTTATTCATGAGAGACACACACAGAGAGAGAGAGGCAGAGACACAGGCAGAGGGAGAAGCAGGCTCCATGCAGGGAGCCCGATGTGGGACTCGATCCTGGGTCTCCAGGATCACGCCTTGGGCCAGAGGCGGTGTTAAACCACTGAGCCACCCGGGCTGCCCAAATTCATAGAGATTATTAAAGGCAGGGAGAATAGGAAGTGCTTGTTTAATGGGTATACAGTCTCAGGGAAGATGAAAAAGTTCTAGAGGGTGATAGCAGTGATGGTTTTACAACAATACAAATGTACTTCATGCATAGAACTAAACACTTAAAAATGGTTCAAAAGGGGATCCCTGGGTGGCGCAGCGGTTTGGCGCCTGCCTTTGGCCCAGGGCGCGATCCTGGAGACCCGGGATCGAATCCCACATCGGGCTCCCGGTGCATGGAGCCTGCTTCTCCCTCTGCCTGTGTCTCTGCCTCTCTCTCTCTCTGTAACTATCATAAATAAATAAAAAAATTAAAAAAAAAATGGTTCAAAAGCAGGGAACGTGGGTGGCGCAGTGGGTTAAGCCTCTGATCCTTGATTTTGGCTCAGGTCATGATCCCCACGGTGAGATGGAGCCCCATGATGGGCTCTATGTTCCGCACAGAGTCTGCTTGTTCCTTTCCCCACCCTCCTTGTGCTCTCTCTCTCAAATAAATACTTAAAAAAAAGAAGGTTAAAATGGTAAATTTTATGTTGTGTATATTTTAACCACAGAAAAAGTTTCAGGAGGCCACCTGGAAATAAAAAGCCCAATCCTGTTGAGTTTTCTTCCATGTCCCAGGTAGGGGTGCTCTCCCCACCCTCTCATGCTCTGTGTCTGGTTCAGCTCTCTAGCACATGTACCTGGATTATTGCAGCGACCTCTTCTTCTGTCTGCAAGTGTTCCTTCTCTTCTCCATCTCTTCTCCATCTCTTCTCCACAGAGCAACCAGGTGGGATCTTCAAAATATAACTCCAATTGGGTCAGCCCTGGGTCTACTAATGCACTGTAAGTGCACTGGGAAATGTCAGAGAATTTCAAGCAAAGGGCCCCATGACCAGATGACTCTATCAAAAAACGCTGGCTTCTGGAGACAAGTTAGATTTGTAAGAAGACAGGAGAAGTGATTGAGTGCTATCAGCTGGAGAGCTTGTTAAAACCCAGATTGCTGCCACCACCTCTCCTCTGGAGTTTCTGATTCATCAGATTAGGGTGGGGCTACTGGGATGGGGTAGAGAATTTACTTTTTTTTTTTTTTTTTTTTTGAGAATTTACATTTCTATCTAATAGGCTCTCAGCACCCAGGTTGCCTCTGGTTGTCTGTGATCCTGGGACCATACTCTGGGGTCTGCTGGCCTAGAGTGAAGGTAGAGAGAACAAAGCTCTCTGGAGCTGGACCCTATTGTAATTCTTGCCCTCTCTCCCTCAAAGAGAACATTTACCAACCATATAAAAATTCATTTGTTTTCCTGAATGCTTCATGTTCTCCAGGCCTTCATGCAGACACAGTTCCCTCAGCCTGAGACTTCCTTTCCTTCCCTGCTCCCTCCTTCCAATCGCCTCCCTTCCTCCACTTTTGGCTTGGTTACCTATCATCCATCCTGTAGGGATCTGCTTATATGGAGTGTCTATGTGCCTTTAATTTAATTTAATTTAATTTAATTTAATTTAATTTAATTTAATTTAATTGAAAAAGAGTGCACAAATATGGGGAGGGGCAGAGGGAGAAGGAGGGAGAGGATCTCAAGCAGACTCCATGCTCAGTGCAGAACCCCACACAGGGCTAAATCTCATGACCCTGAGATCATGACCTGAGCCAAAATTCAGTCTAACACTTATCCAACTAAGCCACCCAGACACTCCTAAATAGCTCTATTGAGACATAATTCACATACCACAACTCACTTATTCAAAGTAAATGGTTCAGTGGTTTTTTAGGAAAGTCATAGATATGTGCAACTACCACCACAGTCAATGTTTGGACCATTTTCATAACCTCAAAAATAAATCCTGTGCTCTTCAGCTATTCCTACCCTCTCTCCCCTCTTGCCCTCCCACCACCAGCCCTGAGCATGTTGAGCTCTTGTCATGTGCATATTTGCTATCTATATAACTTCTGCAGAGAAATGTCTGTTCATACCCCTCGCCCATTTTTAAAAATTAGGCTATCTTTTAATTTTTGAGTAGTGAGAATCCTTTACATATTCCAGATTACATGATTTTCACATATTTTTTCCCATTCTGAGCATAAACATCTTTAATTTTGATGAAATCTAATTTACCTGTGTTTTCCTTCTGTTGCTTGTGCTTTTGGTTTTATATAAGAATCCTTTGCCAAATCCAAGGTCATGAAGACTCACCTCTATATTTTCATCTACAAGTTTTATAGTTGTTGCTCTTACACTTAGGTCTTTGATCCACTTTGAGTTAATTTTTTGTGCATGGGAATGGATGGGGTCTAACTTCAGTTTTTTCCATGTTTTATCCCATTTCTATTTGTTGAAAAGGACCATTCTTTCCCTTATTGATCGTTTTTTTTTGTTTTGTTTTTTAGATTCTATTTATTCATGAGAGACACAGAGAGAGGCAGTGACACAGGTAGAGGGAGAAGCGGGCTCCCTGCAGGGAGCCAGATGCAGGACTCAGTCCCAGGACCCCAGGATCACGACTTGAGCCAAAGGCAGACATTCACTGAGCCACTCAGATGTCCCCCATTGGTTGGTTTTTATACTCTTGTTAAAGATCAGTTGCCCATAGATGTGTGGCTCCATTTCTGGACTCTCCATCCTAATCCATCAATCTATGTCTCTCCTCGTGCCAGTACTGCCTGTCTCAGTTATGGTGTCTGCTTAAATGTTGTTACAGTATTTCATAAAATGTATTTTGATTTTGGAGATCTTAAAATGTGGAGAAGAAAAAAAATAAAAAAAAATATAAAAAATGTGGAGAAGAATAGTAGTGTTTACTATATCCCAATTTCAGAGATGTTAAGATCTTAGAATTGACTAAATCTGTGTGTCTGGGGAAACAATTCTGTCCCCAAAGACTACTTCTCATAGCACTTATACTATTGTGACTCTAGTCCTCCTAGAGCAGTGGTTCTCCAAGTAGGGTTTCCAGGCCAGCATCATCATCATCATCTGGGAACTTGTTAGAAATGCAAATTATCAGATGCAAACTTAAACCTACTGAATCAGAAACTCTAAGGGTGGGCCCCAGCCACCTTTTTTTAAAAAACAAATCCTATTGGTGATTCTGATGCTCCCCAAGGTTGAGATTCTCTGTTTATAAGGTCCATGAAGGCAGGTACCATACCTGTCTGGTCACTTTTATGTCCCTAATGCCCAGGAGGGAGGTGGAAGCTGGGGGCTGGTGCCTGGCCTAGATTACCTATCAAGGGAAGTTTGCTGAATCAATATATAAATGAAATAATGTGACTTGTCTGAGGTCACACAGCCAACAGGTGAATATTTAGAGCTAAGTTGCTTCTTTCTGCCTTAGCTGCCTGGTTTCTGGTGTGAGATTGTAAGAATATCCTCCTAATCCATTCAACAAATATTTGTTGAGAAATTACTATGACCTAGTATTTTTCAAAATTTGACCAGTTCTAGCTTTGGTAATAGTTTGATGAGACATCAATGGATAGTTCTTTTGGATAATTAAAAGCACTTGAAAGAATTGGGTAAAGCTGGATTTTATGAAACACCAGGGGGAGCCTTATGAAGAAGAAAGTGGTAGACTTGTAGGGCAAGCCAACTCAGCATAAGGGCTCTTAATCTTTTTTTTTTTTTTTCTTTTAAGAATAAATCTGTTCAGGACACCTGGGTGGCTCAGCAGTTGAGCGTCCACCTTCGGCCCAGAGCATGATGCTGGAGTCCTGGGATCGGGTCTTGCATCAGGTTCCCTGCACTGGAGTCTGCTTCTCTGCCTGTGTCTCTGCATCTCTCTCTCTGTGTCTCTCATGAATAAATAAATAAAATCTTTAAAAAGATAAAAAAGAATAAATTTGTTCAAAGTTGTCCATAGAATGAATTTCTATAGATAAATCCTTCTTTCCATTGGATTTCATTATCAATATTTCCATTACCCAAGCATAATAAAATTACTCTTAAAGACAGCATATTTTTAAAAAATGTTTATGGATAAACAAGTCAACTTTGAATCCTTTTCATAACCTCAAAAATCATGAAAATTAAATTAGAAAACCATTTTCTAACTTTCTGAAATAATAAAATTCAGTTAATCACCAAATAGATGCAAGACAGCTAGGGTTATTTGTAAATTTTAGGCAATAGTTTTAAGGTCTAGAGGGGGAAAAGTGAAAGGTTAAGTAATCACTAAACATGAAAGTACATTGTTTTCCCAGCATTTTTAAAAAGATTTTATTTATTCATGAGAGACACACAGAGACAGGCAGAGACAGAGGCAGAGGGAGAAGCAGGCTCCATACAGGGATCCCGATGTGGGACTGGATCCCGGGACTCCAGGATCACACCCTGGGCCGAAGGCAGACGCTCAACCACTGAGCCACTCGGGCGTCCTTTCTCAGCGTTTTGAATGATCGTGCAGTTTAAGACTTTCTATTTCAAGAATTATTAGAGTATCAGTGCTCTTCTAATCACTGAGAATATTTATTCTGAAATACATTAGGCACAGTAGCAGTAAACCACTCCTGTGAATTTCATTAGATCACTTTAGGAAGGTAAAGGTTATTATTCCGGGGGAAACTGAGTCACATAGGAAGCAGAACACACTGTCTATGGCCAAGCTCTGCATCTACATGTGGAGTCTCATTATTAAGGAAAAGCCTTCCCCAGTCATGAGACTATTATTTTACAATACTGCTTTCGTAGAAGTTCACACACTGCTCCGCTTTATCAGAAGTGGGTCTAATTCTGGTAAAGTGCCAGTACTTTGTGGGTGTTCAAAAAGCAGCAAATGAATGAATTGAATCAACCATGAGTTTCCCCTTGAATTTCCCAAGACTTCTAACAAATCTCAGAGGGGAGAACCTGCAGCTGTTTTGTGTGGATTGGCTGCTGCTAAAACAAGATAACACTAAAGAAAAGGCATATTTAAAGCTACAGAGCTAAAACTTTCAGATCAAAGCCCAGTGCCTCCCAGTCACTCTGGAAATACTCCACAATTCAGTAAGAAAAAAAAAATTCTCTAAAAAATTTCAGCTGTAAGATTTTAATAGAAACAGACTGAACAGGGGTGCCTGGATGGCTCAGTTGGTTAAATGTCTGCCTTCAGTTGGGGTCATGATTCTGGGGTCCTGGGGATGAAGCCCTATATCTGGCTTCCTGCAGCCAGGAGTTTGCTTCTCCCCACTGCTCTCATGCTCTCTCTCAAATGAAAAAAAAAAAAAAAAAAAAAAAAAAAAGAAAAGAAAAAGAAACCGAGACTGAATAAATGAATGGACTTGGATGATTTTTTTTTTTTTTTGGACTTGGATGATTTTAGACAAGTTAATTAACCCACCAGTGCCTCAATTTCCTGATTTGGAGAATGGAGGTAGTAATAGGACTTATCTTGCAAGGTTATTGTTAGGGTTATGGGTGTCCGGAGCTTTGCAGAATGTCTCAATTCACTCAATGTTCACCATCCATCCAACAAATGTTTACTACATACATACATTTCTCTTTTCTGATGTTCGTTTCCACGATTTCTTGTCTGCAGTGCCCAAAGCCCCAGAAGTGAGGCTTCCTGACCTCTTTAGCAAAGATATTAACATATTTTGCTGCAGAAATGTTTATATACCTTCCTAAAGCCCCCCAAGTTCTAAATTCCAAGACAATCTGGCCCCAAAGGTTTCACATAAGCCGATATGTGCCTGTTTCACCATGTTGCCCACAACTCAGAGAAAAACCACTTGGGATTCATAGGCAACTGGCTTTGAATCCAGGCCTGGCCATCCACTTTGTGGCCTAGGAAAGCTGCTTAACTTCCCTAACATCTCAGGTGGTTGACAGATCATTCCTTCCCTGCACAAGGTGTGGCTATCATCGAATTCTGCACGCCCCCCCCCCCCCCATGTATCTTTCTTTTTGTTGATCCTCACTCACAACCCCTCATTTTTGGACATTGCTACATGCCTGCATTGTTCAGGCCACCCTTTCACTGCATGCTTAGCTGACTGTACCACAGGTGACTGGTGATTGAGCCCAGGGGGAAGTTCTATGGAATTCTGAGGATAGAGAGGCCTGGAATATAATTGGATTATAGTGTGATGGGGCTTCAGGAGTTTTTTTTTTTTTTTTTTAAGATTTTTATTTATTTATGAGAGACGAGAGAGAGACAGACAGAGACAGAGATACAAGCTCCATGCAGTGAGCCCAACACGGGACTCGATCCCTGGTCTCCAGAATCAGGGTCTGGGCCAAAGGCGGCACTAAACCACTGAACCACCTGGGCTCCCCCTGCATCAGGATTTTTAAAAGCTTCTCAAGTTCCTATGAAGGAATCAGGTTAATTTGTTGGTGTTATCCTATTTGCCTTCCTCTGCACGTCTGATAGCCACAAGCACTCCAAGGAGTTAGTTTCCCAAAGGGCTGCTGCCCCAAAGGGAAGAAAGGTATTAATGCACAAAGATATACACGGCTGACAGTTTAAGATGGTGCTGGTTTTAATCCACATATAAATTCAAAGGGAAAAAAGTGGTTTCACCCTACCCTATCATGGTTGACTACAGAAAACAGCAGAGAATTGGAGGATACGGGGAAATAGTCAAAACTGGTTCATTGGTCTGGACTAATTTAATTAAGGAAGCAGCTTTAGGCCAGAGAGTCTCAATCCTGGCTGCACAGTAGACTCACCTGCGTTCATCTCCTCTACAGATCAGCTGGATCAGAATCTCTGGAGAGGGGGCCAAGCATCAATATTTTAAAAAATCTCTCCAGGTGATTCTATATTTGGGGTTGCCCCAGGTGCATAAGTCACGTGGGAGACCCCTGGAAGCTTTAAAAACTATTGACACCCAGCCCTCCCCCACCAAATTCTAATTCACTTGGCCTGGAATATAATTGGCCTCCAGTGTGATGGAGCATCCGGATTTGTAAGTTTTCCAAGTGATTATAATAGTGGGATCCAGCCTTTCTCCCTAAAAAGAGGCTTTCTGGCATTTTTGTTAGTGGGCAGAGAACTGGTTCTAAACTCAGTTTTGGGTGCTCACCACTCGAAAATCAATAGTCAAGAGACAAGTGATGGTGGGAAAGGAAAATTGTTTTATTCAGGAAGCTGGCAACTTGAGAAGAAGGTGGACTAAAGTCCCCAAAACCATCTTCCCTGTCCAGAGGGCGCCAGGGGTGTGGGGTGTTTTAAAGGGGGAAGGCATGGGAAAAGAGAGAGGGGGTATGCTCAGGAGAAGCAGGTGCCCAGGTGGTTAGCGGTATGTGTACATGACCATGAACAGACACATTGCATCACTGGCAGCTGTTTTTGAATGCAATCAGCCCTTATCTTCTAGGAAGTTCTGGTCTTTCAATCCTCAAGACCAGGGCTCTGCAAATCTCAAAGAAAGTCAGTTCTGCTACAGATCAAAGGGACTTAAGTCAGCAAGCAAGATGTGCATAAGCCCGAAGCAAGTTAACCCTTAAGACCGGCTGGACTGCTGTTACAGTTTTATTGAGAATTTCAGGTACTGTAAGCAATAATTTTCAATAATGTAATTTAAATGCTTATTTGGCTCAGGGTGCCTGGGTGATCCAGTCTGCTAAGCCTCTGACTCTTGATTTTGGCTCAGGTCATGATCTCAGGGTTATGGGATGGAGCCTGGAGTCAGGCTCCATGCTCAGTGGGAAGTCAGCTTGAGAGTCCCTCCCTCGGCCCCTCGCCTGTTTGCGCGTGCGCTTTCTCTCTCTCAAATAAATCCTTAAAAAAAATAAAATAAATGTTCATTTGGCTTTTTATTGAACAGTCACATTTTCAGGAACAGAATCCAATTTTGAAGAGCCTAAAACTGGTTGGGCATATGTCAGTGAAAATCGAAGGCGTAACTCATAGCCATTGAATTGATTACCTGGCCAGAAATTTTTCCTATTGCTAAGAATCACTATTATCAGGTGAATTATTACCTCAACAATGGAAAGAATATGGAGTACTAATGATTTTTGCTAAAAATGACCATTAATCGTTTTTTAAATCTGTGATGGTGGTATATGTTGCAGGCATAACCTATTTGCATGTACTTTTCTAGAGGTTTGATATTTCAGAAATGTGTTATTTTTCACCAGCAGCCGAATAGTTTATTGGCATCTCTGTCTTCATAGCACTTCACCTTGTACCTGAGTAGAGGTTTAGAACAGGTCTGACAAACACGGCCTCTCAGAAATGAGCAGGGAGTCATGAGTTCATGGCTAATGATCCTGCTTCATCACGAATGTCATTTTTCATCAGCTTTGCTTTATATCCACGGTTGGAAGCCAAAAGCTCCGAGGGTGCTTGCATTGCCTTTGCATCTCATAGAAAATGGGAGGGCTCCCCATTTCCTATGAGATGCATCCAAACTCCTTCTCTGGGCATTCATGGCCTTTCTTTGGCTAATCCTCACCTCCCTACCAGTCTCGTCTCCTGCCCAGGCCTTCCATGCCAGCAAGCACAAAGGGCGGCTCACTAGACCTGCACCTTGGCCATTCTCTGCTTGCCTTATTGCAGCACCTCTCATGGGCAAGCTTTAGGGCAACCTCTCTCCTACCCTGCTTTTATGGTAGCTTAGCTTGTAGGTCCTAAACCAGCCGTATCATCAGTGAAAGAGAATGTCCCTGGGTCTGAGCACAGGGGAGCAGCCCAAAGAGGGGAAGCACCATTATATAATCTCATCCATCCATCTGTCCATCTATCCATCCAGCAAATACGCTGAGTACCTGTGAGATACAAGATATGATTTTAGGTGTGGGAAATAGAACAAATCTCTACTTTCATTTTGGGGGTAAGGGGAGTGAGTGTGGGAAATGGATAATACCCTAAACAAACAAACAAACAAAAGGTAATTTTAAAGAATAGAGATGAAGAAAATAAAACAGAGTGATGGGAGGGGGCCCTTTTACAGAAAGACATTTGAACTGAAGGACCTGAATAATGAGTCAGCCAAGCAAAAGGCTGGGCCAAGAGAGTTCTGGAATTGATTCTACAACTTTTATAGAGGGCTGGGTCGAAACACCAGATGAGGAAATGATGTGATAACCAGAGAGGCAACAAGATGCCCCCTTCATGTATAAACCTTCCCGTGGGGCCCCATGGGTGCAGCACACTCGGTCAGTAGTCTGGAAACGTGGGCCTTCCCAGGATCCCCTGACTGCGTGGATGCCTCCACTCGGGTTGGAGCGTGTGCTCGCTGTAAGTGCCCAAAGGAGATCAGCAAGGAGGCTTTGCTCTTCCTCTTTGAAGTTTTCATAGCACTTTTAGTCATTATCTTGCCTAATCTTCAGAACAAACAGCTAGACCAGACTTGCCTAAACCGCGTCTTGGAGTCGTGAAACATAGGAATTTCAAGGCAGGCAGGTCTGGTTCATGATCTTGGTTCTGGAACTTACTGGTGTGTGACACCTGATAAATTCCTGAATCTCTTTGAAGATTGTTTTCCTTGTCAGTTAAATAGAGCCATTATATCCTGCTCATAGGTTGTTGGGAGGGGAAATGTGTCCAATGTTTAGCAAAGCGCTGGTGCGCAGTTGGTGTCTGACAAATGTCTTTTTTGCCACTGGGTGAGGGACGGGAGTTGCTGAACGTCCAGCCACCAACTCCACAGCTAGCCTATGCCTGTGTGGGCTGGGCTTCTTCTCAGACCTCTCTCTGTTACTCCTGAGAAGACAAACTCCAGGGGCACCTGGGTGGCTCAGTGGTTGAGCGTCTGCCTTTGGCTCAGGTTGTGATCCTGGGGTCCTGGGATCAAGTCCCACATCGAGCTCTCTGCAGGGAGCCTGCTTCTCCCTCTGTCTATGCCTCTGGCTCTCTCTCTGTGTCTCTCATGAATAAATAAATAAATATCTTAAAAAAAATAAGATAAACACCAGCGCTGCACTCCATTGGCATTCCTTGACCTCCTCAAAATGCACTGGATTTTATTCCCTTCTGAACTAGTGGAGAACACCCACTGGTTGTAAGGTTGGGGTAACAGGCAGGGCCTGTTAACTAAAGAACAATCATTGACAAATGGTTGTCAGTGTTTACAGCCGGTTTCTAGAGAAAACAAATTATCCCCCAAATAGATTAGTGGTTGTGTCAAAATGCCAAATTAGGAACCATTAGGGACCCTGTGTGGTCATTTGCTGGGATCAGAAAGTACTCTTTGAGAGTCTTGGTTTAGAAACAATTCCCTTCAGGGATGCCTGGGTGGCTCAGTGGGTTAAGCATTCTACTCTTGATTTCCGCTCAGGTCTCAGGGTCATGGGATCCAGCCCCATGTCAGGTTCTGTCCTCAGTAGGGAGTCTGCTTGAAATTCTTTCTCCCTCTATCCACCTCCCCAACCCACCCAACACACACACACACACTCATGCTCATGCACTCACTGTGTCTCAAATAAAAAAATTTTATAAAAAGAGGAATATCTGTGGCGTTCTCCTGCCACAGAGAAAGGAAAAGTGAGGGTGTTAGGGCACCTTAGCCAGGGACAGTGGTTTAGGGAGATCTGGGGCCTCCCTAGAGTCTTTCAAATCACAAGATGGAGGATCACCATGTACAGCTAGATGGTCAGTCCTCCCTAAGCATTTCAAGTAACCAAGATTTTTTTTTAAAGATTTTTAAAAATAATAATAAAAAAAGATTTTTTAAAATTTAGGGATGCCTGGGTGGCTCAGCAGTTGAGTGTCTGCCTTTGGCTCAGGGCCTGATCCCAGGGTCCCACGATCAAGTCCCACATTGGACTTCTTGCCTTGCATTCTCCTCCCTCTGCCTGTGTCTCTGCCTCTTTTTCTGTGTCTCTCATGAATAAATAAATAAAATCTTAAAAATTTTTTTAAATTTAAATTCAATTACTTAACATGTAATGGATTCGTTTCAGAGGTAGAGTTTAGTGATTCGTCAGTTGCATATAACACCCAGTGCTTCTGCATCATGCACCCTCCTTCATGTCCATCACCCAAGTTACCCCATCAACACACCCCATCAACATCACACATCCCCTCCAGCAACCCTCAGTTTGTTTCCTATGGTTAAATGTATCTTATGCTTTGTCTCCCTCTCTGATTATGTCTTGTTTTATTTTTTCCTCTCTTCCCCTAGGATCGTCTGTTTTCTTTTTTCTTTTAAGATTGTATTTATTCATAAAATAAATAATTTCTTTTCTTTTCTTTCCTTTTTTTTTTTTTTTTTTTTTTTTTTTTTTTTTTTTTTTTTTTGCATTTTGAGAAGCAGGCTCCCCACTAGGAGCCTGATGTGGGACTCAATCTCAGGACCCCGGGATCATGCCCTGAGCCAAAGGCAGACACTCAACCACCGAGCTACCCAGGTGCCCCCCTCTGTTTGGTTTCCTGAATTCCACATGAGTGAGATCACATAATAATTGTCTTTCTCTGATTGACTTATTTTGCTTAGCATAATATCCTCTAGTAACCAAGATTTGAGTGAATTCTACGGTCACTGGAAGCGGCACGTTTCCTACTAGTGTCCTCTGGCCGGTATGCTCCAGTTGGGTTTCAGATACGGATGGGGCTTCCTGTCTCTTTCTCATGGTAGCTTTGTTGCTTCGTGTCTCTTGCCCCTGGACGCTCCTCCCGAAGGTGGGGCGCATGAACAGGTGCAACCCTTCTAGCTAGAGTGCTCTCTCTCTTGTTGTCTCCCCTCACTCACCCCTGCACTCACTCCCTGAGCCCCTAAAGTCTGATTCAGTCTCCACCACGGGGCTGAAAGGTCACGGACATTCTGGTCACCACGCCCAATGGGATTCTCTCGGTCCTTCCTTCTTCCTGCCTCTGTAGCACCTGACACCATTGACAGCTGCTTTGAACATCTGCCTCCCCTTGTTTTCAGACCCCGGGCCCTTGCTGGTTTTCCCTCAACATTTAGGAGCATGCTTCCCACTGCTTTGCTGTTTTTTCCTCCACTTACCCCCTTTAAAAAAATATATTTTATTTATTTATTTGAGAGAGAGGGCATGGGTAGAGGCAGAGAGAGAAGCAGGCTCCCTGCTGAGCTGGGAGGCCAATGCAGGGCTCCACCGTGAGATCATGACCTGAGCCAAAGGCAGACGCTCAACCATCTGAGCCACCTAGGGCACCCCATCCTCCACTTACCCTTTAACGTTGCTGTTTCTGGTTGCCTCCTCCCTTGGTTTTCTTGAAGCCTACCACACCCATACCTCCAGGCTGGGTGTGCGCCCTGTACTCTGGGGCTTCCGGTTAGTCAAGCAGATCCCTTGCCCTTACTTCCTCATATGTGAGAAGGCCGGCTGGACGAGGTCTAAGACAGGACTGCAATGTTTTAAGGTGTCATTATTGTGTTTAAGCAAGCCGTGGAGCAATTTTTATGGATGCAGAGCTTCATAGTGGTAGAAAAAAAGTACAGCTTTGGAAAATTGCCAATGCCCTGCTGTGCTAGGGGTCTTGGCTTACCTTAGCCATGTGCCCTCGGCTGGGTAAGCAGGGTTGAAGTATGATGCATTTGCACCTATTTTGGAGAAATAAGAACTAAAGCCATAGTCCTTCTATTATCCCACAAAGTATACCCAAATTTCCTCAGGGGAGCCCTGGTTTGTATGGACTTACGTTGGCTAAAGTAAAAGCTTTAGCTTTCCTTTCTTATATTTATTTGTTTGATAAAAACATAATTCAGAATATTTGGCAGGCCTTTTTAGGAACCCCTCACTGATTGAACTCATTGATGAAATTACATAGTAGAAATAAATCTGCCCTTTTGGGAGAGAAGTCATTCTGCCTCTTGTTAATAAGACATAATTTTTAAAATAATATTTGATTTATTTATTCATGAGAGACACACACAGAGAGAGAGGCAGAGACACAGGCAGAGGGAGAAACAGGCTCCACACGGGGAGCCTGATGTGGGACTCGATCCCGGGACTCCAGGATCACGACCTGGGCCAAAGGCAGACGCTCAACCACTGAGCCACCCTAGTGCCCTTACTAAGACCTAATTAGCTAGAATTGTAGCATAAAACTCCTTACATCAAAGTTTCCTTTCTATCTGGTAAAAATGATAATGCTCATTGAATAACCATTGCAAATTTCGAGAAGGAAAAACATTTAGGAGACAAAGAGTTGGCCTAACCCAGGGGTGTGGGCATTGTGCTGTGCTTGGTCTCGGGAGATCTGGCTTTGAAATTAGTCCTCACTCCACCTTCTTCCCTCTTCTTCTCCTGGACTTTTTGTCTATATGTGACCAGGCTGTCCATTAGCCCAGGCTCCAAAGTCCCCAGATACTACTCTCTTTTAAAAAAACACAGTTGGTGGTATGGTGCAGTGGTAAGCACACAGACCTGAGCCCACCTAGTTTGAGTTCAAAGCCTGGTTCTAGTACTTACTAGTTCTAGACTGTGGCTACCCATGTCTTTTTGCCCCTATGTGTGTGTTGTGGGGGAGGGGGAGTATGAAACACAAGTATGTTCACAAGTTAGGGAGTGGTTAAGAGTTTGTCATTCTGGACTGCAAAACCCTTCCTTCTGTGCCTCACCCATCACAAACCTGTCCCAGAGAGACACAGCACAACCACAAGCTCACTCTGTTCTACAAGCCAGCTGCTGTCCTGAAACTCACTTCCTTCCCACCTGGGGATTTAGCTGGAAAACCAGAGCAGCCCAAGAGTGTCTCTTACCTGCCTCTTTCTCAGAGCACGCTGATCCCTACTGGTTCTTGGAAGGATAAGGCAGTCCAAACCCCCAAAGTTCTTCCCAACCAAAAACAGATTTCACAAAATTGCCAAAAGCTCCCTTTCCTTGTATCTCGTAGTTCTTATAATTATTTCTCTCCTTGCAGGATGCCTGGGTGGCTCAGTGGTTGAGCATCTGCCTTCGGCTCAGGTCATGATCCTGGGGTCCTGGGATTGAGTCCTGCATCGCGCTCCCCGCAGGGAGCCTGTTTCTCCCTCTGCCTGTGTCTCTGCCCCTCTCTCTGTGTCTCTCATGAATAAATAAATGAAATCTTAAAAAATATTTCTCTCCTTGCAAATACTCAGTTGATTCCTTTACTCAATCAACCAACCAACAAACCAATCAGCCAATTTTCCTGAGCTCCATGTGCTCTGTTGGAAGCCTATAACTTTAGAGTTACAAATGACATTTAGTAGTGAGCTCTGGTACGTGGGCTCACAGAGCAGGGACATCCAGTCCAGCTGAAGGGTCCATATGGGGCTAGAAGAGTAGGGGAAGAATGCTGTCATGGAAGGCTTCCCAAGAGGTCACTGTGAGCTAGGTCCTAGTATTAAGTGGCAATTAGCCATGTGAGGGGCTGGGTATGTATGCAAGAAAGGCTTTCCAGGTGGAAGCCAAAACAACCAGATTATGAAGGAGGACGTGACTCCTGTGAATTTGAGAGTTTGAGCTGAAACCTTGACTCAACTGCTTCCTTGTCACATGACTTCGGGAAGTAGTAGCTGGAGTAGAGGTTATCTCAACACGTCACCTGTCCTAATATCCATATCCTGTGACTATATTATCTTACATGGCAAAAGGGCCTTTGCAGATGGGATTAAGTAAGGATTTTGAGATGGGGAGATTATCCTGGATTATCCGAGCACCCCCAGTGTGCTCACAATGAGAGGAGGCAGGAAATCAAAAAGAAGGGAAGTGGGAAGCATAGGTTGAGTGATACAGACACATGACAAGGAACACAGGCAGCCCCAAGTAGGTGGAAGAGGTAAGGGAAATAGGTTTGCCCCTGGAGCCTCCAGAAGGATGGCAGCTCCGCAGACATCTTGATATTGAAACTGGTTTTGGACTTCTGACCTCTGAACCATAAGATAAATATGTTGTGTTATTCTTCATCGCTAAGTTTGCAGTGATGGGTTGCAGCAGGACTAGGAAAACTAATAATGCAGGGACAAGTAATTTAAATCTCAGGGCCCAGTGGTTTCCTCAGTGGGCTGTAATAGCGTTTCCATGGTAGGCTGTAGGGCCTTGCATGTGCTAAGTACTCCACTAGCACATATGCTAATAAGTTTGTCTTTTATTCTATTTGAGACAAGGACCTACGGGAACATTTTAAGCAAGAAGAAGACATGACTAGGTAGGCAGCCTTTAGGCTCAGTCTTTTAGGCGATCCAAGGGGCAAAGTGAAGAATGGTTTCATTGAGTGGGGGAGGGAAGGTTGGCCACGGAAGGACCATTAGGAAGCACTTGTCCCTAACTCCATGTGGTGGCAATGGGGACAAGACCACAGCTTTCCTGACCTCTCTGTCCCATTATCCCATCTTCATTTTTAATGCTTTTAAAATATTTTGTCAACCCTGTTGGCTGCCAACTCAGAATTGTTCCCTTCTTTTTCTTTCTTAACAAATTTTGGTCATCCTCCCATATACCCCTTGGGGCAGAGACTCCATCTGGTTTGCCCAAGTGATAATCCCATTCCCTCTGCTAGTTTGGGGTTCTAGAATGGGCAAATGACTTCTCAATTCCAGCTGAAGAGGACCCAAGGGGAAGTCAGTGAGGGCTGCCAGTGAAAGGTTCCTTTCTCCCGGGAGAGCCACGGCAAGACAAGACGCCTCTCTTCTCCCCTGGCCTTGGTAACATTTGAACATGATGCCCGGGTTGCTGCTGCATCTTGCTTTCAGCTTTACCATAAAGCAAAACAAGGATGCAGAGCAGAGAGACAGAAGGAACTGGATCCTTGCTGACCTGGAACCACTGGTCACAAATGCCTAAGGTCGGAATCCCTGGGTGGCGCAGCGGTTTGGCGCCTGCCTTTGGCCCAGGGCGCGATCCTGGAGACCCGGGATCGAATCCCACGTAGGGCTCCCGGTGCATGGAGCCTGCTTCTCCCTCTGCCTGTGTCTCTGCCTCTCTCTCTCTGTGACTATCATAAATAAATAAAAATTAAAAAAAAAAAAAACAAATGCCTAAGGTCTTTTCCACAACTGGAATGAAGCCAGTTTCTTTTTACCCAGCAGACCAAAACAGCCTAACACCCAACCCGAGGTGATTTTATTATATATTT
>NW_023330955.1:0-55101 GCF_011100685.1 Canis lupus familiaris
GGGACACCTGCACCCCGATGTTTATAGCAGCAATGGCCACGATAGCCAAACTGTGGAAGGCGCCTTGGTGTCCAACGAAAGATGAATGGATAAAGAAGATGTGGTTTATGTATACAATGGAATATTACTCAGCTATTAGAAATGACAAATACCCACCATTTGCTTCAACGTGGATGGAACTGGAGGGTATTATGCTGAGTGAAGTAAGTCAGTCAGAGAAGGACAAACATTATATGTTCTCATTCATTTGGGGAATATAAATAATAGTGAAAGGGAATATAAGGGAGAGGAAGAAATGTGTGGGAAATATCAGAAAGGGAGACAGAACGTAAAGACTGCTAACTCTGGGAAACGAACTAGGGGTGGTAGAAGGGGAGGAGGGCGGGGGGGTGGGAGTGAATGGGTGACAGGCACTGGGGGTTATTCTGTATGTTAGTAAATTGAACACCAATAAAAAATAAATTAAAAAAAAGAATACATTTAAATCTTAAAACAGTTCTGATCATAAAAAGAAATACAGATTGTAGGTCAGGGGAAGATACTGGTCAAAAGTAATCAGTAGGATATATTCCACCTTCCAGAGAACCTGAACCAAAACCTCTTGTCCAGACCGTGCTCCCTTATTATATAGGTACATTTCCCTGCAGACTGTGGACACATTGGAATGACAGTGAGTGTAGTTGCACATGAAAGGCTATTTTTCCCTTACTTTGTATATATATCTACATTAATACCTTAGGGGATATAGAGAATCTTCTTTTCCATCAGTGATTCACAAGGAACTATGACTATATTTTGGAGCTTAAAGAAGGGACAAAATGTTAAAGATACTGTATTTATTGTAAATATAGAATTTCAAACTTATTTACAGAGAAATGTAGATGGTGCCATTTTCATTATTAGGTGCCAACCCCATTTCACAAAGAGAAATATGTGCAGTATCTTTAAAATGGTTCCTTTAGCTCATATCCTCCCAGGAACTCCTATTCTATTTGGAGTTTCCCCTAAGACCAATTATTTGATTTTCATGTTGAATATTCCATAAAGAGTTCCACAATTTTCTATTGCCAAGTTAGGTGATCTTCCACTCATATTTCCACAGATGTGAGATAATATCAAATGGGAGGAAAAGTGAAACCAGGGCAGCTCCGGTGGTACAGTGGTTTAGTGTCTCCTGCAGCCCAGGGCGTGATCCTGGAGACCCTGGATCGAGTCCCACGTCGGGCTCTCTGCATGGAGCCTGCTTCTACCTCTGCCTGTGTCTCTGCCTCTCATTCTCTCTGTGTCTCTATGAGTAAATAAATAAATAATATTTAAAAAAAAGAAAAGTGAAACCAGTGGTCTCTAGAAGTGGATATGACTTTTATAAGCATGTGAAGTACAATATATTTTTAATACTCCATGGTTTCTCTGAGCTCGGAATAAGCTTTTCAGCATAAGCTCACATATGTTTCCAAAGGGCTGGATGCTGTCATTTAGCTGGAGGTGGCAATGACAGGTGTGTTCAGTGACATTTTAAAGGTGCAAAATGATAAAAAAACATAATTAGACTTACTTAAATTCTGTCTTCTGGAAGGTATATATCAGAACAAACACATGAAGAAAATAAGATGTGTTGCATCATAGTCCATTATTTTACCTGTGAGATATCAACATTCACTTAGAGGCAAATGCATCTTTAAGTAGGAAAAGATAGGAAGAAAGTAATAGATATTTTGACTCAAGATTGCCATGAAATTTCAACTCTGTAACTATGGTGGCATAAAGTTAAATCTACAATGTTAGAAATGTAGGAAACACCCATGATCTCTCCTGCCATTCGTGAATTGCAAAAGATAATTTCTGTACAAGTCAGTCAAAACACTAGTAGTAGTGTATAATTGTAGAAGATAATTGGGAAGACTGCATTCCCCCGATTAATGATAATTTTTAAAGGGTATGAATCTTGGGACTTCCATCCACATACTACTGCAATGTGAATAAAATGCCGTGTCTACACAATTAACCCAGTGATGCCCATAAAAGTGAATATTACTGATATCATTGTAGCTAATGACTGTGCCTGTAGGCTAATAATGGTCATACCTAGATTTTAACTTTCCTACTGAAATTACATTTCCAAAATGTTTGGGGGCTGCAGTGGTTTTCACAGTTATCTCAACACTTGACAAATAGAAAGCAAAACATAAATCTAAATAATGTATTTAGAAACAACTGGGCATTTGTTCACAGCTTAGCTGTTCATTTCATACTGTTGCCACCCTGCATATGCTGAAAACTTTATGTTTTTATCTATCAACTTCAATTCCATTTTGAATTTAATTTATTGCCTTTACTTACTGAAATTCTCTCCAAGCAGCCCACAGATTTAGGAAAACTTGATCTGACCTTCTGCACATTCTAGGAAGTTGCTTCATAAAATGCTCCAGATGGAAGTGAAGGAGTCATGTTTTAAAGGAGGGATGAAAGAAGAAACAAGTTGGATTATGTGTTTCTTCCATATGAGGTAGACCTTATGGTTCTATGCATATTTTTGTGCATGTGTGATATTCTTTTACACTCTATGCCTGATAGTACCCACATATAGAAAGAGGTAGGTTGCCGCAGGACACAAAAGGCAGTTTAGGAGTACTTCTTTCTACTTATAAAGTGACAGTTTCTGGTTCGTCCAGATTTAAAGACAGAGATCAAATTGAATTTGCTTGTATTCTATCTGCAATGACTTGCAATCCCTATTTTATTTTATTATTATTATTATTAATTTATTTTTATTGGTGTTCAATTTGTCAACATATAGAATAACACCCAGTCTCATCCCATCAAGTGCACACCTCAGTGCCCGTCACCTAGTCACCCCCCCCCGCCCACCTCCCCTTCCACTACCCCTAGTTCATATCCCAGAGTTAGGAGTCTTTCATGTTCTGTCTCCCTTTCTGACATTTCCCACTTATTTTTTCTCCTTTCCCCTTTATTCCTATTTTAGACTAAAAT
This sequence comes from Canis lupus familiaris, assembly GCF_011100685.1. Classification (NCBI taxonomy): domain Eukaryota; kingdom Metazoa; phylum Chordata; class Mammalia; order Carnivora; family Canidae; genus Canis; species Canis lupus. The sequence continues at coordinate 2,992 of NW_023330955.1, forward strand.
TACAACAACTACATTTGATTTTTCAGGCCATTTTCATAGGTAATTCTTCCCTTCAACTACTGCTTGAAAAGCAGAGGCCAGAATTTATCAAGTAACTAAAAAGGAACAAACAAAAAGGTGACAGGGATAGGACACTCTGCAAAGTTTATTTTATTTTATTTTTTAAGATATGCTATAAATTTTATTAAAAAGTAGCTTAATATTTTTATAAGCTATATTATGACAGGGTAAGCATTTTATTTTTATTTATTTTTTTGGCCATTTTCATTTATTTTTTGTATTTAATTTTTTTAAATAAATTTATTTTTTATTTGTGTTCAATTTGCCAACATATAGAATAATACCCAGTGCTCATCCCATCAGTGCCCAACTCAGTGCCCGCCACCCAGTCACCCCACCTCTGCCCACCTCCCCTTCCACCACCCGCAATTCATTTCCCAGAGTTAGGAGTCTTTCATGTTCTGTCTCCCTTTCTGACATTTCCCATCTCATTTTTTCTCCTTTCCCCCTTTATTCCCTTTCACTATTTTTATTTTCCCCAAATGAATGAGATCATATAATGCTTGTCCTCCGATTGACTTATTTCACTCAGCCTTAATACCCTCCAGTACCATCCACGTTGAAGCAAATGTGGGTATTTGTCCTTCTGATGGCCTGAGTAATATTCCATTGTATACATAAAACCACATCTTCTTTATCCATTCATCTTTCGATAGACACTGAGGCTCATTTCACACAGTTTGGGTATTGTGGACATCGCTGCCTAGAAACATCAGGGTGCACGTGTCCCAGTGTTTCTTTTTTTTTAATTATTTATTCATGAGAAACACAGAGAAAAAGAGAGAGCAGAGGATACAGGCAGAGGGAGAAGCGGCTCCATGCAGGGAGCCCGACGTGGAACTCGATCCCGGGTCTCCGGGTCATGTCCTGGGCTGAAGGCCAGGGCTAAACCACTGAGCCACCGGCTGCCCTTGTCCCGGTGTTTCATTGCATCTGAATCTTTGGGGGGTAAATCCTCAGCAGTGCAATTTGCTGGGTCGTTAGGGTAGGTCTATATTTAACTCTTTGAGGAACCTCCCACACAGTTTTCCAGAGTGGCTGCACCAGTTCACATTCCTACCAACAGTGCAAGAGGGTTCCCCTTTCTCCACATCCTCTCCCACATTTGTGGTTTCCTTGCCTTGTTATTTTTCCCGATTCTCAATGGTGTGAGGTGGGATCTCATTGTGGTTTTGATTTGTAGTTCCCTGATGGCAAGTGATGCAGAGCATTTTCTCATGTGCATGTTGGCCATGTCTATGTCTTCCTCTGTGAGATTTCTGTTCATGTCTTTTGCCATTCATGATTGGATTGTTTGTTTCTTGGTGTTCAGTTTAATAAGTTCTTTATAGATCTTGGAAACTAACACTTTATCTGATACGTCCTTTGCAAATGTCCTTCTCCCATTCTGTAGGTTGTCTTTGAGTCTTGTTGACTGTATCCTTGCTGTGCAAAAGCTTCTTACCTTGATGAAGTCCCAATAGTTCATTTTTGCTTTGGTTTCTTTTGCCTTCGTGGATGTATCTGCAAGAAGTTACTGTGGCCAAGTTCTAAAAGGGTGTTTGCCTGTTGTTCTCCTCTAGGATTTTGATGGAATCTTGTCTCACAGTTAGATCTTTCATCCATTTTGAGTTTACTCTGCAAATTTTAAACCCACTTCATTTTATATGTGCAAATCCAAGGCCTGTGATATTTATATCCTTAAAATCTTTAGCATCAGGATGCCCTGGGTGGCTCAGTGCCTGAGCATCTGCCTTCAACTCAGTGCAGGATCCCGGGGGTCCTGGAATTTAGTGCCACATTGGGCTCCCTGTAGGGAGCCTACTTCTCCCTCTGCCTAGGTCTCTTCCTCTCTCTGTGTTTCTCATGAATAAATAATAAAATCTTTTAAAAAATAGCAACAATCCTTCCCTGTGCATACCTTTGTTAATCTTTGGACTCAAGTGATCATTATTTCTTGGCTGAAACACTACAAATTAGTTTCTACCTCAGCAACTTCAATCCCTTTGCCTTCTCCACACTGCCACCAGGAAGATCCCCTGTAGAAATGCTATCTGGTCTGTTATTGCTCATCCCAAAGCATTCATTATCTTCTTTAACTTTTTAATGAAATCAGAACTCTTTGGCTTGATACTGAAAACAATTTGTGGCTTTTTTCTCAAACCTCTATGTCACCAAATCTTGCCAATCTCTGTTTTTCTCCTCAAGCTTCAACTGTTCTGAAATGCTTGCCAGTTCTTGAACATGTTCACCTTGTTCCTGAAACTTCCTTGTGGTAATTCTTTATTCCCCAAAAGACAGTCCCAATGACAAGACCTGGTGAGCCTTATGCATATTTTTCTCATTCCAAATGTCATACCATTTCTCAATCTTTTTTCTGACTCTCCTCAGTTCCTATCCTCTCATTTCTTAGGGAGAATAAGGCAACTTGCAATGGTTGGGAGAACAGAGGTCTGAACTCAGATTAAATTTGGCTTGAAATCCTCACCCCACCATTTCTAGCTATGTAATCGTGGCCAAGTCCAGGACTTCTCACCAGCTCTATTTATACAAGCCTCAGATATATTGTGAAAATAAATAAGATTTTGTATGTAAAATGATTGTACAATGCCTAGACCACAACAGAATTCAACCCCACTTCTCCACTATCTCTGTTCTTCTGTAGTAACTTGTATATACCTATTAATAGGACATTTATCGCATTGAATCATGATTAAACATTCCTGAAATATAACATCCTTGACTATTTAGAATTTATTCGTATATATCTACTGAATTAGAGACAAATGGGGCCAGCAGGGCTAAGTAGGGGCCTCCGGACTCAACCCTCACAAAAATCCCAAAAATATGTAGATAAAGTAAACCAGAGTTAAATAAGCCAGACCACCCTGCCCCAAGTGCCAGAGGTGGGGTCTTGTTATCACAGCTCCTTGTGACCAAGAAAAAATCATTCATACTTCTAGAAAGGAAGTAATTCATTAAAGATGTTATACTAGTCCTTACTCAATGGTGATAATAGATATGTTAAAAGGATTTAGGTTCCCTGATTAGGCTCTCAATAAAAGACCAACCCTACAAGCCCACAGTGGCAACCCTTTCGGGACCCTCTCACTTCTGAGAGCTTTCTCTGTATCTTTACTTAATAAATTTCTATTCCTTTGCTCACTTTCCTGTGCCCGTGAGATTCATTCTTTGATTCCATGAGACAAGAATCAAGTTTTCCCATATTACTACTGCCTCACACAAAGTCTATACATATTAGGCCCTCAAAACTTGTGGTACGAATCATTATAATCTGTTGATCATATAAGTTAAGTTCATGAAGACATTAACTATTATTAGGCTGTGTACATAAATGAATGAGAAGAAAGTTCAATGTTTTATCAATGATTATTTCTATATGTTAGGAAAACAAATAGAAGACTTCTGTGTGATAGAAAACCCATCGTGCTAGAATTTGTAATTAAAGGTATGCTTTATGAATCATTTACTCAGCTCTCCAAATTTAACTCAGTTAAGCCTTCCTTGCTCCACAACCTCAGTCAAATCAAGCATCTGACAAAGATAAATTTATCCCACAATCTCATTTTCTGGTGACTGTAAATATAGGAAACCAGCCCAGTTTATTGACAAGGGGTTAAATGTGTTATTCATAGGAATGTATTAATGGTAGGAAAAACTTGTGACCATTTAAATTATATAAGCTTATTCAATTTGAAATGCAAACTTGTAAAACTGTAACTATATAACCTGCTCATTTAAAACAAATGTTGGTCAGAAAGTTGTTATACCAATACTGCCAAAATAAAAAAATGTAGACCACATAAAATACGTCTACTGAGGGATACGTCTGAGCTATAAACATCTTGCATTAATTACATGGAGCAGAGGGTAACTAAGCAACTTGTGAACTCTTCCTGCTATGTATGAACAGAATGGAGAAGAGCAGATTGGGGGTGCATTTCCTTTAAAAGGAGTCCAGATAAGGAGTAGAAGTTCAATTTCCTGTTAGACAATTCTTGATAGATCAGAGAAAATGGCCATTGTACATATTTGTCAAAATGTTGAATTAAAGCACATAAGTAGTAATAATACTACTAAATAATAGAGATCTTTGACTTACTGACCCTTTATAGCAGTGGGAGCTTCAATCTCTGGCCAGAACTTTTCTGTCTCAGGGTGATTCCAATTAACCAACAAGTGATTTCAAAATACCACAGTTTTGCTAACAGACACGTTTGAAGATTCCACATGACAGGTTGCTAGACCTGATTTCTGAAACCACTAAACCTTTGCCAAAGCATTTCCTTCTGCCAGTACTTGTGTTCTTTGTGAGCCTAAGGCTAGACTTCTGCAACATGAGATGCAAAAAGCAGCAGCAGAAAGACAAACAGTATCAAACTAGGCGACACCTTAGAATTCCACCTCAGAATTCACTATGATGATTCTCAAATCACAATTTTGATGATAATTAAGCAGAGCCCCATTCACTGCAAGTGACTCCCTGGGGTATGTGGCTGATTCCAAGCCTTGGGAGACCCTATGACTCCCAATTCCTTTGCTTATACTATAAACTATAGTTTATAGTTGCTTATTACTATAAAGCAATTTTCATTGTTTAAATACAATTGCTACCACGTGGAAGCAAAGCCTACAGGACTCAGAGATCCTCCAGCCTGAGTCATTAACTCTGAAAACTTTTTTCTGTTCATCGACCCCCACAAAGACAAAACTCCTTTTGTTTTCCAATATATTTGCCTTCATAAGTTTGCTAAAAATTGACACAGTTCTTTTTAATAGGCAAGACGTTTTCCTTAGACGAGAGGTGGTAAAATTTTTGTCAGAGCCTTTGGCAACTTTACCTAAGAATATGTAACAGTTTTCCACAAAACGTAAGGAGTGTTGAAATGAAAGATCTGTTTCAATCCATTTGCCCGCAGTCATTTCTCCTGCCGAGTAATTTGAGGGAGAAGAGCAATTGAAATTTACAATGAAAAATTTTCATCTAAACTCAAACTTAAAATTTCAGATGGACCACTTTTCTCCCCTGGAGTAGAGGAGAACCAGTTACTGTAAAGTTGTCGAAGAGAGCCTCAAAAGAGTGAGCCTCGGAGGGAGGAGTATTTTTGCAGAGTCCAAGTTGAACAGTTGTTCATGGTCACGTGGACCTGATTGTCCAGCAAAGCCAGGAAGCTCCCATGATTCTAGGGGGGGGTGGACAAGACTTCCAGGACATCACTAGTGGGACCAAATTTAATGCAGAGTCCCAGGTATCAGCTGCTCGCTTTCCAGTTTCCTCTGAGCGGAAAACACCCGTGTGGCTTTGGTTTACAAGCAAACTCTCAGATGACTGCTAAGGGGGCACAACTCAGCCTGATGCAGGACTTGAATATCTATTATTGGCCCATTGAATATACCAAGCACTCTTTGGCTTCTGTGAATCTCAGATATTATGAAAGGTCTCATATAATTTTCTTGCTACTCAGCAGATTAAGTAAAATCAACAGCCAGTTAAATAGAATCTCCTGAATAAAATTACATGGGCATAAAATTCCTTCAAAGATATTGTAACACATCTCATTTAAAGTTAACCTGGGTGGCTCAGGTTTAGTGTCTGCCTTCAGCCCAGGGCATGATCCTGGAGACCCCAGATCAAGTCCATGTCAGGCTCCCTGCATGGAGCATGCTTCTACCTCTGCCTGTGCTCTGCCTCTCTCTCCTCTCTCGTTCTCTCACAAATAAATAAAGAAAATCTTTTTTTTAAGTGAAGCTAAGATACTGTATCATTTCACAAATGAGAAATAACAGACTTGCAGAGCGATGACTCCACACAGAGGAAAATGGAATTTAGACTCAACATGGGACTTGCAGATCCACTGTTCAGTGCTTAATTCACTGCAGGAGAAGAGGTAATAGTGCTATTCAGCTGGGTAGAAATGTAATGGGCCAATGATGATAACAAATGAAAAAAAGGCCAGAGTTATAACATAAGAGAGGAGAGGAAAGACTTGCAGGAGATGAGATGGGAAATGTTAGGTCCAGATCATGTAGGACTGACTGTCACAGTGAGGTCTTTATGCTGCAGGTAATGGAGAATGATGCCGAGTAAGCTGTGACATAATTAATATAGGGGTGGGAAAATTCATCTAGTAGTGGCATCCTGACTAAGTATAAAAGGAGAGAAATAATATCTCAGTAACTAAACCATGGGTAGGAAAGGAGTGCACCTGGAAGCAGGGACACCAGCTCTGTCAATTGCTCTCCATCTCTGATCCCTCCCTTCTAACCCAACAGCCTTATTTTCTATTACTGTAGACTGGCGGGTGTGGGGCATAGGGCACCGGGACATGCCTGTAGAATCTTCTGGCCTCATGTTTCCACCACTTTACAATCAAAAGGAAAGGAATCTTCTTCCTGTAGCTTCCTTGTGAACCTCTGTGGGGAAAGACTCCAATTTCTTCATTGTGGGAGGTGGCCGTTCTTCAATGTGTCACCTCCAGTCAGAGTCAGCGCTTGCCTGAAGAGTTGTAAACGCACAGGGGGGATCCCTGGGTGGTGCAGCGGTTTTTTAGCGCCTGCCTTTGGCCCAGGGCACGATCCTGGAGACCTGGGATCGAGTCCCACGTCGGGGCTCCCAGTGCCATGGAGCCTGCTTCTCCCTCTGCCTATGTCTCTGCCTCTCTCTCTCTCTCTCCTCTCTCTCTCTCTCTCTGTGGGCTATCATGAATAAATAAAAAAAAAATTTTAAAAAAGAAACAGCACATGGGTAGTTCTGCTACTGGATAATGGAGGGAAGAGACAATAATAATTAACCCCTGTAGCCACCATCTGAACCTGTAAGGTGAAAGAGATGGAGAAACTGAAAATGCCTCATGTTTAGGTAGGTCTTGGGGGGGGCAGAAGCTGGACCTTGCCTACAGAGAAAGTGCACGGAAAGAAGAAAGGAAAAAAGAAAGATCGAAGCAACATGATAAATTGACCTCGAAACATGTTGAATGTGAATGCTGAAGTGGACAGAAAGTGAAAGAGCAGTGAGGATCTGGAATTCAGAGGCTGGTGGAGTAGAGACTTGGAGGCAAGAGAGAGAGAGAGTCTTAGCTGTGAAAGTAGATGGAATCCCCTCAGCAGAAGGGTTGTGAAGTGGGGTTACACCAAGGGACACATTGAAGAAGAGGGTATCCTGGGTACAGGGGCATCCCAAACAGCAGGGGGAAAGTGTAAATAGTTTGGAGTCTGAGGAGAAGACCCGCTCAACACAATGAAATTCAGCAGCTGCTGATTATTAGGACTAATATGAGGCTGAACTCAGACTCATGGACTAAGAAGAACTGCTGTTGGAGTCCCACAGCATGATTTTAGTGGGAGAGTTTTCACGTGGAAGGTGATGGCTCTTGTTTGAGGAAACCGGTGAAGGACTCAGTGGAGATGACCTGGAGGCGGCTGCATCGGGGGCAGCATCTGGCTGTGCTTGTGTTCTCCTGACCCAGCCTCCCTCTGTTTCTTAGCTGAGTTGCCAACAAGTCATAAATTCGTGAGTTACCTGATATCTTTTCAATGATCCCAATGACTCCAGTTAGGCAGAGTTGGTTTCTGTCGTTTATAACTAAGAAACTTGCCACGGTACATAGACTTTATCCTATTTTGCATCTTGAGGTTCATCCTGTGTTCTAATGGAAGATGATAATTGAATGGGAGAGGGTCAGCATACTCTTGAAGTGGCTTTTTAGTGTTAAATAGCTATTTTAATGAATATCTTCTCACTGTGCTAGAACTAATGTGGTTTTCCTTCTTACTAAATATAAGATAAACTACCTCCTGTCTAGTACAGGAGTCCATTGTTATGATTAAGAAATATGTATCACATAATTTAATTCCAATTGATTTCAATTCCATTTAAAGGTATCGAATCACTATAACTCATTTTCCTTCTTTCTTTTTGTTAGAATTCAGGAATATTTTCAATCATTTTGCTTAAAAATTTTTATCTTCTGGGGCAACTCATAGCTCAGTGTTTGAACACCTGCCTTTGGCTCAGGGAGTGACTCCAGAGTCCTGGGATCAAGTCCTGATAGGACTCCCCCCAGAGAGCCTGCTTTTCCCTCTGCCTGTGTCTCTGCCTCTCTTCTTGTTTCTCTCATGAATATATAAATAAAATCTTTAAAAACAAACAAAATTTATCTTGTAATCAATTATTAATTTAAATCCCAAATATAATGTTAAAATATATACACTTTGCCAAATAGCAATTGTTTTAAATTTAAGTTTCTCCATATTCTAGAAAAACTATTAATAAATAAAAAGTGAACAAGTGGGGCAGCCCAGGTGGCTCAGTGGTTTTAGCGCTGCCTTCAGCCTAGGGTGTAATCCTGGAGACCCGGGATCGAGGTCCTCGTCAGGCTCCCTACATGGAGCCTGCTTCTCTGCCTGCCTCTGTCTCTGCTTCTCTCTCTCTCTCTCCTCTCTCTCTCTCGGTGTGTGTGTCTCTGTCATTAATAAATAAATAATTTTTTTGAAAGTAAACAAGTGAAATTTCCATAGTGTTTAAAAATAATGTTTGTTTCTTTAATTCATTTACTATAGTATTTTATAGATAAGCTTATGATGTATTGATAGGAGTTTATAGAATGCATTTGAAATTGTAATGCAGTTATTTATTGTTTTAAGATTTTATTTATTTATTCATGAGAGACACAGAGAGAAAGAGAGAGGCAGAGACATAGGCAGAGGGATAAGCAGGCTCCATGCAGGGAGCTGGACATGGGCCTCAATCCCGGGTCTCCAGGAACACACCCTGGGCTGAAGGCGGTGCTAAACCGCTGAGCCACCTGGGCTGCACACTCTTATTTCTTTATAATAGTTACAGTTATTTCTAAAGTATTGACTAGCTTCCCTTCATACACAAGATGTTTTAAGTATGGGTTACAAAAGGACACCAAAACCCCCACAGATCTGCACAATGGACAATACATATTCAAAATCATAAACACACATTGAGACGCCAGGTTTTAACCAGACAGGAAACTGGCTCACAAGTTTAGTATACACTTTAAATACCTGTACTCTGAACAAAAATGTATTCATAAACGCTAGTAAAATGAGAATTTTCTGTTCCAGAATAGTACCCGATAACAACCTAGTGAACGATGTCACTGGATCTAGGAAAACAGGATCCAGGAATCTTCAAAGAAATCTCCAGAGGCCCTGTAGCTACTTTCTTGTTGGCCATATAGTCAACAATTTAGTCTTTTGAAAAATACGTATGCAGAAGCTGAAGGCAGTAAAAAGTAGAGAAAATCTGAGAAACCAAAGGTCACTTTGGCCATGGTCTGCATGGTCTTAACTATAAGCACTGAAGACTCACTTAAAGCATCTTCTCCTTGGTTAAGAGTTTAGAGGATGAATGAATGAAGGGATGGAGAAGCCAGGGCACATGGCTACAGGGCACGGACACTTCCGCAGTTCTGTTTCTTAGACCAAAAGGAGCCCGGTCTTCACTACTGACACTTCACTACTTTATTTTCACCACCAGCATCTCCTTTAATAAAATGTGGAAGGTTGCGTGAGGGGGAAGGTGGAGGAGGGAGTGAAATATGACCATTTATAACCACAAAAAACTTCTGCACATGTCTAGCGCCTGGCAGAGGGGAGGGCAGACAGGGCAGCGGGAGGCCGGGGCCAGCCCTGTTTGTAGAGGATATGGTAGTGCCCAGGCCGGCAGAGAAGGTACACCTTGGGCTCAGAGCCCTCGGGGAAGGTGTGCGGGTTGGTGGTGCCGCCCTCGCGCGGTCCACGTGCTCCACCTGGACGGAGACGCTCAGGGCCTGGGCCAGTGCGGTGGAGTGAATGTGGTCGCTCTCCTTGCACGTGGGCTCCACCTCCTGCTGACAGAACTCCTGGACTGTCCGCCCGCCCTCCAGGAAGTGCTGAAGAACTTGCTCTGGCACTGCAGGGAGCCGGAGGTGAGCAGCCGCAGGTACACCACCAGGTAGTCCGAGGTGCTGTGGCCGTGGAAGGAGGCCAGCAGGTCAGCTACAGAGGTCTGCTTCTCCACCCGCTCCATCAGGCCCACGAACGTGCTGTGGAAATCCTCGATTGTGGCCTCAGGGAAGCCCTGGACACCAGGGCCTCTTGGCCCTTGGCAGACACAGCCTCAAAGCGCTGCAATTCCTCGCTGTCATCCGGCAGCGCCTCCAGGTGGGAGAATCCCGAAGCTCCGTAGAAACAGTTTGCTCGCGCCTGGTCTTGCGGATGTAGGAGTGCTTTTGTGGAGGTGACAAAAAGTCACCTTTTTGTGACAGAGTAGACATCATAGCACTCTTTAATCTCATCTCTTCAGTCCGGGGGGATAGAGCAGGATCCATTTCTGACTCTGAGTTGCCGGATCCGTGGAAGCCTAACAGGAGGTTCTCATAGAGACAAAACGTCGGTTGTCGGCTTCGGTCCTGTTGCGGGGCCGTGTCTTCCAGTACAGCCCATCCCATGAGGCACCTTCGGTGAACTTCCAGAAGTCTTCCACTGAAGAAAGAGTTTTGAAGTTTGTTTCGCTGCTTTGGACCCTGGGGTGTCTAGGAAGAGCTGTGACGTACCCGGTGGAGCAGCACACCCTGGAGCTCGTCACCCCCGGGTCGACATGCACAAGCCTGAGAAGCAGCAGGTATGTGGTCGTTTCCGTAAAGCACTTCCAGGCACTTCTCTCGGCTGCTGTTGCTTTCTTCCATGAGTCTCGTTCCCCAGAGACCTCGCAGCCAGACCCAGCCGCCCGGCCCAGGCCACTCGCGGCGGCTGCCCGTCCAGGGGGAGGTGCTGTGCCGCGGGTCCCGGCTGCCGGCCGGGCTGGGGCTCGGCGGCCCGGGTCCTCTAGAAGGCGCCGCCTGCCGCTCGGGGCCCGGCCTTGGAAGCCCCCCAGGCCCCGGGCGCGGCCGCCCCGGAGCTCCCGGCCGAAGAGGCGGCCGACCTGCGGCTGCCCGGGCGCCACTCCACGGCCGTCTCCACCACCGTGCGCCCTTCCTCCCCCGCCCCTCCGCTTGCTCCTCCTCCTCGGCCTCGCAGCGGGTTTTGCAGCGGCTCCACGCCCGTCCGGAGCACGACGAGCGCGGGGAGAGGGGGACGCCGGGCTCGGCCGGGGGGTCCCGCGCGGCGCCTGCCGGGGGCGCTCCGTCTCCGTCCCCAGGCCCCTCTGCTGGCGGAGGCCGCCCGCAGCGGCCAGGCCGGCGCCCCCGGCAGCGCCGCCCCCCAGCAGGCGGCCGGGGCCCAGGGCTCGGGCCGCGGGGGCGGCTTCGGTCCCCGCCTGCTGCGGCTGCACGCGGCTGGAGCTGGGCATCGCGGTCCCCGGGCCGGGCGCGCCCCCGCCCCCGCGCAGAAGCCGCCTTCTCTCCTTCCCGGGCGCCGCGTCCTGCTCGCCGCCCCGGCCTCCCCGCGGCCCCGCGGCCCGCCTCCCCCGCTCGGCCTCGCCTCCCTCCCGGCCCCTGTCGTGCAGTTATTTAAAATCGATGACGTTGGGATCCCTGGGTGGCCGCAGCGGTTTGGCGCCTGCCTTTGGCCCAGGGCGCGATCCTGGAGACACGGGATCGAATCCCACGTCGGGCTCCCGGTGCATGGAGCCTGCTTCTCCCTCTGCCTGTGTCTCTGCCTCTCTCTCTCTCTCTCTCTGTGACTATCATAAATAAATAAAAATTGAAAAAAAAAATCGATGACGTTTTCTACATAAACCACATCTTCTTTATCCACTCATCTTTCCATGCACCGAGGCTCCTTCCACAGTTTGGCTACTGTGGACACTGCTGCTAGAAACATCGGGGTGCAGGTGTCCCCGCGTTTCATTGCATCTGTATCTTTGGGGTAAATGGAATATTCCTCAGCCATTAGAAACGACAAATACCCACCATTTGCTTCGACGTGGATGGAACCGGAGGGTATTATGCTGAGTGAAGTAAGTCAAGCGGAGAAGGACAAACATTATATGGTCTCATTCATTTGGGGAATATAAAAAATAGTGACAGGGAATAAAGGGGAAAGGAGAAAAATGAGTGGGAAGTATCAGAAAGGGAGACAGAACATAAAGACTCCTAACTCTGGGAAACGAACTAGGGGTGGTGGAAGGGGGGTGGGCAGGGGGTGGGGGTGACTGGGTGGCGGGCACTGAGGGGGACACTTGACGGGATGAGCACCGGGTGTTATTCTATATGTTGGCAAATTGAACACCAATAAAAAATAAATTTATAAAAAATAAAACTAATGACGTTTAAGACATCTTCTACTCCAATATAGAAAATTCACTGTTTGTTACACAACTTTGCTATATTATTCCCCTCTGAGATGGATAAGAAAAGGAAAAGCATCTTATTAACTCTTTTTTATTGTTATACGTTATATATGAGGTAAGGATTTTATAAAGGCTACACTAAATATCACATTTCTTGTCAATTCTGTGATAGAAATCCGTTGAATTTATAGATTCAAAGCCAAGCTTGAAAAAAAATCTCGGAAGCTAAGGGGCTAATGACCCTATAAACTGTAAAATGTGTTAACAAGCAATAAATTCCTCTTCCTCGGTTCAAAGGCATTTGATTATATTCTGTACTGTCAGGGTCACACACATCGGAGCTCATCTTGAAATGATAAACAAGGCAGGCCTGTAATGGTCACCAGAGAGTGTGACAAGACACACCTGTCACTACAAGTTTTGAGATAAAACAGTAGGCACATGCAGACAGCTGTGTCATCCCTGAGCGAGCTCACTTGCAGGCTCAGCAACAGGCAGGAAGAAACTCCCCAGTCAGCTCAGACTTCAACATCACAGTGTATGCAATGTCACATCTTTGATTTTTATGAGATCATTTCCAATCGAAAATTATATCAGAAAAAAAGAAAATTATGTCAGCTAAAGTCCATGTTCATAAACTTTTTATACTATAGTTATTGATCTCAAGTGGTTTTCATTTGCATATGCTCATATGAATACATCTTCATAACTGTTATATAAGTGTTAATAAATATTCAGTTGGCAGAAAAACATGAATTTTGATACATTTCAATAACTTGTCCAAGGCTTTCCTATTAGTATGATTTAAAAATATCCTAAGAATTTGATTTATACATCTTTAAGAGGGGAAAATTTTTGCCTTATTTGAAACTTTTCTAGCCTAGAACGTTTTCCTTTTGTCACTGAGGTCTAATCACGCATACCTCTTATAGAGAACCACCACAAGGCGCCCTCTAAAATTTTTTTCAACGTAACTAATTGAAATTTATTTTTTATCTTAGATGCTTATTTTTAACAGGTGGTACTTGTGCTGGTTTGTTATTCAAGGAATACTTACTGAGCATTTGGTACTATGTACTATTTGGAACATATGTAGGAAATGGTTTCTTCTTTCTTCTTATTTATAAAGAAAGCCTGTGCAACTGTCTTTAAAGAATATGGTGTTTTGTTGGTTTGTTTATATCCATTTTATTCTAAAAAGATCTGAAGCAGGTCTGACATTCTTGAAGAATTATTTCACTTTCTTTGGTCTGATTCTTCATGATTTGGAATCACAATCTAAAAAACAATTTCATATTCTGGTCTAAAAAAAGTTATCTCGACAAAATTGTTCTTTTAATTTAGAAGTCTCATTTTCCTGTCTGTGTTATATTTTGACCAAAATCATTAGACTAATTTTTAAACTAATAATTTTCTTTGAAAATATTCCTTTTGAAATGGTCATTTAGTGAAAGAAAAAACCTACACATTTTACTAAATCATTATTATGTCTGTTACAAGGTTAATGATCCAATAATTGTTTTCCATGTTTTGTAGTACATTAAGATGGATCTTAAAATTTTGGGTGTACTAATTTATGAAAAAATAATTTCAAGTTATGAGATAGATTCAATAAATTGTTGTTGCATTGAGAAATTCTATGACCAATTTAATAAAGAGTTTTTAAATTTTCAAATAAAATGAAAGAAAATGAGTGTGACACATTTCATATCAAATGCTGTCCAATGTTCAAATAAGATAGAACAAACAGAGCAGCCCCGGTGGCCCAGTGGTTTAGCACCACCAGGGTGTGATCCTGGAGACCCAGGATCGAGTCCCACGTCCAGCTCCCTGCATGGAACCTGCTTCTCCCTCTGCCTCTCTGCCTCTCTGTCTTTCTGTCTGTCTGTCTGTCTGTCTCTCTCTCTCTGTCATAAATAAATACATAAAATCTTTAAAAAGATAAAAGAAACATGAACATTATGAGAATTAGTATTCTTTGCATATTTATGTTGACAAAGGTAAATAATTGTTTATTGTCGCAATCTTGATTAAAATTATCATTGACTATGACTAAGGGAAATGTCAAATATATTTTACTATAAATCTTCTATTTCACATAGGAATACAATAGCAAACTGACAGTCACATGCCTATACCAAAATTAAAGAATGAAGTCTTTTTTTTTGAAATCTTGTTATAGTGAATATTTATTCAGTGAACACAACATTGTTGCATTGTGACGATAATTTCATGGACATTGGTTTTTTTGTTGTACTATACTTTAGACATTGTGGATAATGGTATTCTTGACATGTGAAAATTTGGAGGTGTCTGCAATTTCTGAAAGTTAGGCATTGATTTTACCCTATATTTTATGACAATACTTATCAATAGTAACCAGTCATGTTCTTTTTTAAAGTGAAGAGTATTCAAATCTATTCCGTTCTCATGCATTAATGGCCCAAGAAAAGTAGAGCATAAGTTTCTTTCAATTTTCTGGAATTTATTTGTGATTTCTCAGTGTTTTCCAAGTGTTACTATAAAGCTCCTATTTGCTGTTAGTACTGAATTTTTAAATATGTTTTTGTTCCTTGTCAGCAACTTTTCAAAAGTCAGGCCATTATGTCCCTTTGGTAGATTTTAAGGGAGGGCAGTTGTCATCCATGGCAAATCACCAGACAGTATTAAGTATACCAGGTGAGAATAATTACAAACGTGTGTGTAAATACACTTAGGAAATATGGACTCAGTGCATGCATGGATCACATTCCTGTCCTCTCACAGAGATCTATCTTCTCCATGTCATGTAAATGGTATGTTCACCAGATATTGCTTCTGCCACATACAATGCTTGCCATATTTCTAACATTCAATGGATACTTAAATAGTAATAAATAGTAGATTTTCTTTTTCTTTTTGAATGTAGTGGCTCTGCACAAATTTTCACTCTCTCATAATATATTAAAACAAGTTGCTGTTAGATAGCTCTTAAAATGGCCATTTTGGATCTTAACAAATAATCTTTTAAATTTGAAAAATTTGAAAACGAAGATTTCTGCCTCCCTCCAAAATAAACAATTCTCTTCTGCTTGATCTTGGCAATGTAACAATCACCTCCTTGCCACAAGGGTTTATAATGCTTGCAATACACAGCTGTGGTCTACAGATGAATTTCTCATCAGTTCAGTCATAATAGGTGTAAAAAACCTAATTTGGAGCAATTTGTCACTGGAGAAAGTGAAATAGTTTACATTAATAAAAGAAACTATGAGATACATCCCACGTGTTCTACAGACTGTGGAGTTGTATGAAACTCTTGTCAAAGCAACAAGAGTGTATCCAGATATAGTTCAATGGGGCAATAAGACCACAGCCATCAGTTATTTCAAAAAAGCCTGTCTGGGGACAGTCATGCCCGGCACCTGAATTCACTTTAATGGCGGAAGTGGACACATATGCTGAGGGAGTTCAAATCCTTTATGAGTAACACTCACTTATGATATATAGACAGAATGCAAAACTGGATTTTTTTTTCCTTTTAGCAAAGTGGATGTTCTAAAGTACATGCTTTATACATCTTTTTGAATGTAGTAATATTGTGACTGTTATTTAAAAATTCTTAGAATCTGCTTTGGTATTGTTCAGTATTGAACATAAGAATTGATGCTTTCACAGAATCTGGCAATTATGGATTTGGGGAATATGATGGGAGAGATTTAAAAATTAGCAATATTAATTGATACTGAATACTGAAATAGTGTTGCTCTTGACAAACTTGTTTGGAAGACTTTTACCATCCTAGGACAGAGTCCTTCCCGGGAGCACCTGTATTTTCAGTATTATATCTCATTTCAAAAGACAGCAGAGTGAATGATATTTGATGGTAGAGTAACATGATGTAAAGTTCATTACTAAATTCAGATCTGATGGACTTACTCGTTTTATAATGAAGGGATATGGAAATGTACCGAATACCCAATATTTTTATATTCAGAACATTTTTAGACATAAAAATATTCATATTATACTGGGCACACATTCCTTTGTTTCATTTTATAACAAGCATTTTTTTTTTTTATTTGACAGCAATGATGTACTGTTCGGTTTTATTACATACAAGGAATTATTGATCCAAGTCAGAAGCAGCACAACTACTGCCATGTTAGAAGGATTAATATGCACCAGCCCTGACTGTGACTTGACTGGAGGCACTTGCCTGGCCCACCCCAATCTTCATGCCTTCTGAGAGTCCTTGGGGAAGAGACCTACCACCAAGGTCATCCCTTCCAGCACCTAACTCTTCTGTCTGCTAAAAAATACCAACTAGATTATTCCTAAAATTCATGCTTATCTTCGCCACGTGTCGAAAAAGCCAACCTGGGTCCCAAAGTATGTCAGTCCCATGTTTCCCAGTTGGGAAGCAGAACACAAATCTCAGTAAAGACCTTCTCTCTTCGACTAGTCACCAGAGAAACTGAAAGTAATGAAAAATATGTATACCACCCTTTATGCCACAGGTTTGTAAACTCAAATGTCCACCAGGACCAGGCAGGTGGCATAGATGAGTGAAGTACAGTGGTGGGGTGGATTAGATGGGTGGGAGGAGCGTTCCAGGGCAGGAGGATTACAGCAAACCAGACTTAATGGCATGCCCCATCCTCCACCCAGAAAACCAGCTTTTTTAACATGCAATCTCTCAAGCTTCAAATATTGGCAACAAATACAAAAGGATTTTAAACACAGCAGAGACTGTGCCTTGTGACTTCTGCCTTATATAATTTCCTACCTTAATAAAAGCTCCCTTCCCCACCAAATAATAAGAATCCAACCCAATGATTACAAAGAAATTAACAGAGGAATAGAAAAATATAGCAGCTTCAAAAATACCAGTCTCCCCATTTTAAAACAAAATCAGTGGTAATTGTTTAAGTTCATTCATCGTAGGAGGTCAGCCAGGTCTACCTATTGGTAAGACAGCCTTGCATTATTAAAATGACACCTGCTACTAACCAACCCCAAATAAGATGTCACCCTGCCTGCCTTCACACTATCCCCACCAGGCAGAGAAAGGATAGAACCAGGCTGCATATTATGAAGAATAAATTGAAGCACGGAGCCAGTAGGGACCCTCCTTGATATCACACAGGCCCTCAGCCACAGGTTTCCAATTCCACATTTTGGTATCAGAGATGAAAGCCAACGTAACTACTGAAAGGTATGCAGCACCTTGTGGAATCCTGGGCATATAGTAGCCCAACTGCATGTCCACTGAGCAAATCATGCATGAATGAATGAATCTAGCTACTTCCTTTAGACAGTGCTTCCTACCAGGGAAAATCAAGAGCTGCTCTTGCCATTCCAAAGACCGCATTTCTCCAGGGGCAGGAGAGGAAGGCAAGGGAGGTAATGCAGAGTTCATTCTATGAGTGAACAGATGGCTTTTCTGGTTTTTCAGGGAATATCATCGACCCTGTCTGACTCATAAACAGAGAAAAAAAGGATTCAGGAACTTGGCACTTCTGGGTTGGGTCTGCTTTGACCTTGGACGAGGGCCTGAGATTAAGTCCTACATTCTTATTTTTTTAATAATAAATTTATTTTTATTGGTGTTCAATTTGCCAACATACAGAATAACACCCAGTGCTTGTCCCGTCAAGTGACCCCCTCAGTGCCCATCACCCATTCACCCCCACTCCCCACCCTCCTCCCCCTCCACCACCCCTAGTTCTTTCCCAGAGTTAGGGGTCTTTATGTTCTGTCTCCCTTTCTGATATTTCCTACCCATTTCTTCTCCCTTCCCTTCTATTCCCTTTCACTTTTATTTATATTCCCCAAATGAATGAGACCATATAATGTTTGTCCTTCTCCGACTGACTTACTTCACTCAGCATAATACCCTCCAGTTCCATCCACGTTGAAGCAAATGGTGGGTATTTGTCATTTCTAATGGCTGAGGAATATTCCATTGTATACATAAACCACATCTTCTTTATCCACTCATCTTTCGTTGGACACCGAGGCTCCTTCCACAGTTTGGCTATTGTGGACATTGCTGCTAGAAACATCGGGGTGCAGGTGTCCCGGCGTTTCATTGCATCTGTATTTGGGGTAAGTCCCCAGCAGTGCAATTGCTGGGTCATAGGGCAGGTCTATTTTTCACTCTTTGAGGAACCTCCACACAGTTTCCAGAGTGGCTGCACCAGTCCACATTCCCACCAACAGTGTAAGAGGGTTCCCTTTTCTCCGCATCCTCTCCAACATTTGTGGTCAGGCAGAGCATGTGGATGTCTTGGCTTTGACCCAATAGGTCCCCAGGGCAGCAGTGCAGTCTTTATTCCAGCTTCCTCTGGCAGCCAAGATCTCAGGAAGCCCAACCCTCTCTGCTGGGGTGGGGGAGGGGGACTTCCTAGAATTTCAGAGAGACTAGATGGGCTCATCCAGAGTTTCTCAAAGGTGCCTTGATGGGCAATTAGGGTGGAATAAGTCTTTGCTGTTGGAGTCTGTCCTGTACGTTGTGAGAAGCTCACTAAGTTCCAGGGGCACCTCACAGTCACAGTAACCCTCCTCCCAACACACACACACACACACACACACACACACACTTACACTTTCAAACTCACACATGCATACACAAGCTTCCAGTGCTACCTGGAGCGGCAGTCTGGCCCTGGGTTGAGAGCCCCTGGGCTCATAGTCCCTGGAGTGTTTAAGAAACAGAAGCCCCAAAGGTTCAATGACAGGTCTAAGCTCCCCACCCATTCCTGATCTGATGACAGCTGATCCAGAGTTCTTTCCAGCTGCACTTGACATGATGGATGCTCATGCCAACACACCATGGGCTGCCACAGCACCACAAAGCCTCCAAGTAGACAGCCATCTGTCCCCAATGCTGTAGAAAGACCGAGGTCCAGAAAGACCAAATAACCTCACTGTGATCAGAAAGTGAGCAAATATGAGGCGGGGGGGCAGGTTCCAGGAAAACAAGTTTCCCCAGCTGTTCAGTGCAGCAGCCTCTGACAGGTGGGGCCTTAGTGTAGTGACCACCATTCCGAGGCCAACATAGAGGCAAGGGAGCTCGGTGAGCAAGAGCCAGTCCCCAGTGTGCAGGTTAGAGTGCGGGTGGCCCGGGAGCCCAGCCTTCATCTGGGGGCTCCAGCGGGCTCAGCAGGAGTATGGACAAGTCCATCACAGGCTCTCGACCCCTTCCCGGGGTCCCACAGTCTCCGCTGGGACATATGGCTGTCAGTGACAGCTCCTCCCCAGGACCCTGGAGGTGATCCTGAGCTGGGTCACTGGGGAAGGTGGCATCTGGATCCTTCCCCGAGCTCAGGGACCCCAGGAAAAGCACGCCAGCAGTGCGGGGAGGCTGGTCTCGCCAGGGTCCCGCTGCTGGTCAGCGAGGGAAGGAGGGGGAAGAGAAAAGAAGGAGGAAACGGGGAAGGAAAGGAGGGAGGAAGGGGGGAAGGCGGAAGTAGGCGGAAGCATAGAAAGGGGAAAAGACTGGAGGCCGAAACACCAGCGAGCGGCAGCAGCTCAGGGGCGCGAGCGGGCGCGCGCGTTCCTCCGCAGGCCTCGGCCCCCAGCGCACCGACCAGCAGCGCCCCCGGCGGCCGCGCACCGCCGCAGGCCTCTCCCTCGGCGGCGCGCGGCTCCCGGGCGGTCTGAGGACGCGCAGCACTAGCAGGAGGACGAGCGGGAGCGGACGGTCGCGCCCCTTGCGACCCCCTGCGCCCACCTGCGCCCCCGGGCTTGCCGCGGCTTGCTCGGGCGGGAACAGGGCCGGCGACGTCCCGCAGCAGCGGCGGCTCTGCTCGCGCTCCCCAGCCCGCCCTCCAGCAGCACCTGCCCGCGGCCGCCCGCAGCGCCTGGACGGGCGGTTCGGCCGAGCGGCCGCGCCTCCAGCTCCCGGCTCCGCTGCCTGCTCGCCGCCTAGAGCAAGCATTTAATCACGAACTACCCAGGTTACTGAGAAGGGGACCGCATAGCAGCTGGTGGGGAAAGATATCACCCTGATCTGAAACACATATACCTTTTCAGAAAATAGACGGTGATGAGATTACACCTTTATTCTGATTCTGCTAAATTAATTATGGCACTTTCCCATATACACATCTATGTATAAAACATATATATATATATTACTTATATATTATATATACAAATTTATTTCAAGAGTTAAATATACTCATAATGCATTCAAAATAAGACATAAGTGTTTAATCTCAGACTATGTTGTAAAAATAAAGAGATTATTAAACTATGTTCACTTTTTCTAGAAATTACAGTTCGCTAAGACTCTTCCCTAGTATCATACGGCCATCATCATCTTAAGAGACTGGCAAATTAATTAATGCTCTTTGTTCTCTCCAAATAATATTCCTAAGTGGATAATTTTGATTTTTGTTTTGTTTTGTTTCCTTCTTGTTTTCTACTACCTTTATTCTGGCATGAACCACTCAGCAGAAAACTGGGAAACACAGAAATCAGACTCATGAGATTTGTGGAATCTAATAGAGTCTCACTTCAGGAGATCAGCATGTAAATCCTCAGTGCAGCAAAGAGGTGACAGGTCCCTAAAGGTTAATACGTACATGGTTTTCAATTTAAAAAATACCAGTCCCTCCTCCCCAATCTATAAGTATCTGGACGGCACCATAGTCTATGCATGGTGAAAAATAAAGTGAAAGTAAAAGAGCAAAACATACAGGGAGTGAACACAACTTGGATACTCATGGATAATTTTCTTTCTTAATTTCCTTGAGTATTTTACAAAATTGTAGTTGAAAGTTTCCCCTCTTATCTAATCCTCCAAATCACCCCCAGAAAAACGGATCCTTGGATTTGAAACTAACCTGTAAGCATGGTGGTAGCTCTGTGAGGCAGGTCTGGACCACTGGGCTCAGTACATGCCATGGCTGACCTTCCTTGGGGAGCCACTCTGTAACATTTCCATGTCACTGGGAGTCAAAAGTATTTATTTTCTTCTCATTTTGTTCTTTGAACCTCAAATCTTTTTTTTTTATTTTTGTTTATTTATAATAGTCACACACACACACACACACAGAGAGGCAGAGAGACACAGGCAGAGGGAGAAGTAGGCTCCATGCACTGGGAGCCCAACGTGGGATTCGATCCCGGGTCTCCGGGATTGCACCCTGGACCAAAGGCAGGCGCCAAATCGCTGCGCCACCCAGGGATCTCTGCTCCTCAAATCTTAAAACACCTGAGAAAATCTTGAAATATGTGAGTAAAGAAAAAAAAAATTAAATCATGGCTAAATATTCCCTAAGAGGAAGGAATAAAACAGGTACAAATATGTGATTTTAGTGTAAAATTTAAACAAATATCCAACTGAATATCAAACACAATAAATTATGCCCTCTCGAAACACCAAAGTCTAAAATTACTCCCAATTGGAAATGATAGAATACTATTACTTGAATCATTGAAAATCAGAAAAAAATTCTAGGTAGTGTGTGGGTGAGAAAGCTGGCCAAAGGCTTGATATATTTAGCTTCTATAAAACTTATGATGCCATGAACTACAGTTAAAAAAAAAGAACAGAAATACTGTGAAAAAGTGTTCAAATTACTAGTCTTTTAAAATACTGGGGTAGAGATACCTTTTCAATGTTAGGTAATTCTCTCTTACCTTATTGTTATTTTAAGTAATTACCTAAATAGTATAAACTAAATTTAAGGAAAGAGATTGATAATTTTCACCCTCTCTTCCCTCACCTCTCATGTTATTTTCACTTTGAATTTGAAGGCTAAGTCCATAAATCAGTTTAACGTCTATATTTATGGCTGGCAATACACATGCCATTTGGGACAGCTCAGGGGGCTCAAGCCCTCAGTGTTTAACTTCACAGAGATTCATGAAGGAATGTTTCATCTTTGGTACAACTTAGGGATATAGGGATAAGGGGAGCCTCTACAGGAAGGGCTCCAAGCCAATCAATGTTGCACCAAGGTTATGATGCTAAAGATTAGAATCATAGTAGGAAAAGTTTAGAATTGAAAACTATGGGGGAAGTTAAAGGAAATGAAAGAACACTAGGCTCAGATATACAAAGACTATGATAGAGTGTCCCTGCTCTTACTAAGTGGGAAGGGAAGAGGTAATAATCCTTGAGTTGTGCGATTTACTTACATGGAAGATTGTAAAGACATCTGATTCAGTGCTTCTGTCTGAAACCCAGAGGCCCTTAAAACTGGAATAATTTGGAGGTGTTATCAGGTGATACAGCCACTTTGGAGAACAGTTTGGCAGTTCCTCATGAGGTGATGCATTGTGTTACTGTTTAACACAGGGATTCCACTCCCAGGTATATTCTCCCAAGAGTACTGAAAATACTTAGACACAAAAACTTATATACACATGTTCACAGAAGCAGTATTCAAAAGGGCTAACAAGTAGAAAGACCTCAAATATCCATCAACTGAAGAATGGATAAACAAAATATGATATATCCATAGAGTGGAATATTATTCAGCTATATAAAGGAATGACACATGTTATAGTATGAGTTGACCTTAAAAACATTCGAAGTGAAGGAAGTCAATTACAAAAAGCCACATATTGTGGGATTCCACTTATATAAAATATCCAGACCAGGTAACTTAATAGAGATGAAAATTAGATTAGTAATTAACAGGGTCTGGAGAGACAGGAAATAGGGAGTAACCTGATAAATATTGAGCTTCCTTTTTGGAATGATGAAAATCTTCTGAAAACAGATAGTGATGATGGTTATAAAACTCTGTGAATTCATTAAATATAACTGAATTGTACACTTGAAAATTACAATGAATACAGTTGTCAATGGGCAAAGGTCTTGTAACATTACAGTAGAAAGACAGTTGTAGCAGAGCTTTGCATCTAGTTCTTTATTTTAAAAACAGAGGCTTTCAATTAAATTGTAAACATGGGATGCCTGGTTGGCTCAGCTGGTTGAGTATCTGCCTTCGGCCCAGGGTGTGATCCCAGAGTCCCAGGACCAAGTCCCACTTCAGGCTCCCTGCATGGAGCCTGCTTCTCCCTCTGTCTATGTCTCTCCCTCTGTGTGTGTGTGTGTGTATGTGTCATGAATAAATAAATAAATCTTTTTTAAAAATTAGAAAAAATAAATTGTAAACATACTTCTACTTCCAACATCCCATAATGTTGTGTTATGATTGGACATATTTTTTTTTTATTTCTTTAGGATAGTCACAGAGAGAGAGAGAGAGAGGCAGAGACACAGGCAGAGGGAGAAGCAGGCTCCATGCACCAGGAGTGCGACGTGGATTCGATCCTGGGTCTCCAGGATCCCGCCCTGGGCCAAAGGCAGGCGCCAAACCACCGTGCCACCCAGGGATCCCTGATTGGAGATATTTTTAAAAATATTTATTTTAGTAATTTTGAGAGGGAGAGAGAGAGAGAGAGAGATAGAGAGAGAGAACAGAGGGAAAGAATCCCACTGCTGAGCATGCAGTGGCCGGGGGCTCAGTCTCACCACTCACTCACTCAGTCATGAGATCCTGACTTGAGCTGAAATCAAGAGCCAGTCGCTCAACTGACTAAGTCAACCAGGTGCCCTGATTGGCAATATTTCTAAGTGAAGTATGCTATAATTAACGTGGGTAAATGGAAAAAAAATATTTCCTGTGAGGGGAAATATAAAAGAACCTGCCATAAGAACACAATTCACCAAGTACAAGGATTATTACCAATTCACTATATGAATATTCCTAGTTTAAATTACACAAATGCCATAACAGTTACGTACCAGGAAGCATGTGATCAGGCTAATGAGTTTAAGCTGAAAAACTGCTTCAGGAAAGTGAAAAAATATATTATTTAATGATTATGATGGAATTCAATAATCCAAAAAGTGATTAGTGAAGGAGAGATTTGGAGTAAAATAATCACTTTTTAGAGCAAGCATTTTTTTCAACATTAAAAGAAAGGGAAGCATAGTGTGTTTTATTCTAGATTGGGACCAGGAAGTGATGATGCAGGAGTCAACTGTGGGTGAAATACTAGGAATCCTCGAATTAGGGAACAATAGCTGTCAACATTTTACTAATGCAAGGAGGAATCCAATGGAATTCAGTTTGTGATTTTGCTATTTTAGAAATGAGAATTAACAAAAAATGTGGGCATTGGTTGGAGGAAAAAAGTGAAATTGAGAAATGAAATGACAGAGTCCAAAAACAATATCCAAAATGTTTCAGAGGCAGTCTAAGGATAATGATAAATAAGCCTAAGACACGAAGATTGACCTATCATATACTCACCTGGTAGAACCAGAAAGACCAACATGATGAGAAGGGCAGTTTTTATAAAATGTGGAAAGACGAGAAAGTCAAGGTAAACCAGAATGCCTACCAAAGGTGGCATATAGGATACAGAGTTGGAAACAGGTGAGGCCAAAACAACAAAAACATTGGATAACCACTGTTGAAGAAAACTTAAAATTAATTAAAAAATATGTTCATAAGGGAGATCTTGGACATCTTTGGGATCACTGAATTATCAGAACACAAAAGCTTGCACTTTGGTAAAAGGATTTCCAGCAAGATAACTTTTTGAGATTTTAGCCAATGTTTATAGACATTATAATCTACATATATACACATAAAATTTTTAAAAAGACAATCTAATGCTCTCTAGTTTTTCCATTGGCTTACTTGTTTATTCCTATGCCAATAAAGTCTTTAACATAGTTTTATTATATTTTGATAGCTAATGCAAATTTTCCTGCCTGATTCTTCCATCACCTCAGAAAGTTTTTTCATGGATCACTCAATTTTCAACCTCTGTTTTGATTTTTGTCACCATTGGTGAATCTCATCTCTCCTTGAACTTCATACAGATGGGATCACACGGTAAGCACAACTTTACATCCATCCTCCTTCCCTTAACATAACTTTTTAAAGGATTCATGCATATTGCCAAGTCAGTTTTTTCATTTGTTGTGCTTTGTTTTGCTTTTGCTAAGCAATGTTCAATGGTGTTCATATAACACAATTTATTTATCTATTCTTTTAAAGACATTGGAGTAGCTTTTAGATTGGAATCTTTCTGAAAATAACCTCTATAACTATGTTGTGTAAGTTATTTTTTATAGATGTGTTGTTTTAATTTTTCTTGGGCAAATATCTAGGAGCCTAATTTATTCTTTAAAGGGAAGGTATCTATTTAACTTATAAAAACTGTCAAATGTTTTTCTGAAGTGACTTGTCATTTCAGCCTCTGGTCAGAAATGTATTAGACTTCCAGTTGTTCTACATGTTCCATCCACTAAACCATATTTAGTTTTGTCAGTCTTTATAATTGTAGCCATTTTGGGGGGTATAAAGTGGTAAATTATCATACTTCTAATTTATGTCTTTGATAACTAATAAGACTAAGCAACTTTTCAAATGCTTATTGGATATTTGTGTATCTCTTTTGAAAAAGTGTCTGTTCAAGCATTTGCCCATATTTTTATGGGTATTGCTTTTATATTACAGATATATAAAGGTCTTTTTAGAGTTTTAGGTATAGAAAATAATATTATATATAACTCTATTTATAAAGATTTTATAAAATGTGTATACTGAAAGAATTATCTCCCATTTCATTTTTTAGCAGTAGCTTTGCTTAGCAGCACTTTGGAGAAGACTAATTTATCAAGTTTTGCTTTATGGTTATTGCTTCCTGAGAGCTGTGTAAAAAAATCTTTGCCGACTCCAAATTCGTGAAGATAGTCTCCTACATTTTCTCCTACAGGTGTTATAATTTTAGCTGTTACATTTGATCTATGACTATTTCAAATTAAGTTTTGGTTCCAAGCTGAAGTAGAGGTCCAGGTTCGCTATTTAAATATGAATGATTCATTCATTTGTTCCAGCATCATTTCCTGCAAAGGCTTTTCTTTCTCCTTTGAACTGCTGTTTTCATTTTGTAGACTTGATTGCTGATTGATTTATGTCAGGGCCTCTCTTCTGTCCCATTGTTTTCTAGGACTATCCTTATGTTAATACTACATTGTCTTAATTATTGTAGCTTTATGGTAAATTTTGAAATAAAGTAGTATAAACCCTCCAACTTTGTTTTCCTTTTTCAAGAATGTTTTGACTATACTAGGTCTTTTGCATTCTTAAATAAATTTTAGTATCAGCTTGTCCTTTTATAGTAAATACTTTGGAATTTTTATTGGAATTGGAGTCCAAACAATATTAATCTTCCAACCTATGAACATGGTATTCCATTAGTTATTTGTGTCTTACTTAGTTTTTCTCAGAGATGTTTTATAATTTTTTTAAATATTTAATTTATTTATTCATGAGAAACACACACACACACACAGAGGCAGAAAACATAGAGGGAGAAGCAGGCTCCATGGAAGAAGCCTGATGTGGAACTTGATCCTGGGACTGTGGGATCACACCCTGTGCCAAAGTCAGATGCTTAACCGCTGAGCCACCCCAGGTGTCCTACACCAGAGTATTTTAACTGTGAATTTATCAAGAGCTTGTTTGAACATGTGGTATGGTCATTACTTAGGACTGAGGAATCTTTGATTACCCAAGTGTACCCTTTGGGGGCGAACCATGTTCTTCCTTTTAGTACCATATATACTGCTCTTGACCTTGACCATTGCAAAGACTTATCTTTATGTACATCAAATAATCCCACCATCCACAGGGCAAATAGCAGTGAACTTTGTGATGAGGTCCTGCCATATGACAACTACTTCACAGCAAAGTGTCCTGCTTAATTCAGTAGGGAAAGATACAAGGTCCAGAACATTAGGCTCTACAATGAAGGTAGGTCATTCAGGTGGTTCTACTACCAGTCCTAGAGGCAGAGACTTGATCTGCTTGCATTCTTCCAGAAATACCCCTACTCTTAGCAATATGTCATTTGATAGGATAGTTCTGTCACACACATCTTTCTAGAAGGACTTTTCTTTTTTTTAGATTTTATTTATTCATTCATGAGAGACACACACACACAGAGAGAGAGAGAAAGGCATAGGACACAGGCAGAGGGAGAAGCAGGTATCATGCAGGGAGCCTGATGCGGACTCGATCCCGGGACTCCAGGATCATGTCCAGGGCCGAAGGAGGGCGCTAAACTGCTGAGGCAGCCAGGGATCCCCCGCTGAGCCACCGGGGATCCCCCTAGAATGACTTTTCAATGCCATCCAAGACCCTAATAGTTTTTTGAGGCTTCCTTATAATCTGAGGTCCCTCATGCCAACAGTATGCATGCCTAAGAGGTCACATCCAGATGTTTTTATAAATTTAAGTGGAAAGTTTTAGGATGCCTTCTATTACATTTATTCCTAGGAGTTATGATACAAAGTGAAAGTCTAAGGGATTGTTCGGTATTTTTTTTTTAAAGAGAAGAATATTTCATCGACAGCAATGTGTTTTTTTTCAAACAAAACAAAATGATTTCCAGTTCTCTTTCTTTTTGTGATATTAGCATCTGTCTTGCATTGCCTCTTGTTAACTTGGAACATAACTGCATTTTTGAAAGCTGGAAACCTTATTTTCCAGAACCCCATTCCCTGAATTGATTCCTCATAAGGTTTGTAAATGAGAAAACTCCTGCATGATTTGGAAGATGAAGGTAAAACAAAAGTCATTCATGGCAATTTTGGCAGCCGGACACGGAGATTTCCATAATGATCTTAGTAATCATAGTATCCAGACATTGCACCATCGCATGATCTCTCCTGAGCTTGTACTTCATGCAAGCAATTTCTTTGGACGTCTTCATAAGCTCCCACTTTCCCCTACTACATCAGTGCTTTGTAGGCTGATTGTAATTTATAATAGTTTCTCCGATTTCCCTGGATAACAACCTTCTAGACCTTTATTCTTCTTGCTTATGTTTACATTAATATAAGCAGGAATTCCTATATTAAGCTCTTATTTCTACAATGCTGAATTAACTCTGTTTCCTGGCTGAATCCAGACTGATAATAGCACCCAGGATAATAACTTCTGAGATTCATTCTTAATTGGAGATTGATATATCAAGCTATTGTATTATTATTTTTGTATTAAAATTTATGTATTAAAAAGAAACCTTCAATAAAGAAGAAACTTCCCCTTATTACTTTTTTGGTTACCCCGAGGTACTATTGTAGAAAAAAGGCATGATAAATCTTCAATTCTTTTTATTACCATTTTATTTTCAGTCAGTTACTATTTTATATACCAGTTTGCTTAAGTAATGAATTGGTGTCCTATCATCCATCAAACTGACCTAAAGAATTGACCTTTGGGTAGGTAATATCTGTTTCTCCCCAAGCTAATAAAATTTTCATTTCAGGTATTATGTTTTTAGTTCTAAATTTTATTTTTAAATTTTAATCTCTGCTGAGATCCCACATCTGTTGACTCTATGATAATATTTTTCTTTAAGTCCTTGAACTATATAACAGTGGCACTAAAATTCTTTTTGTTCTAATCCATGTTGTTGTCTATTCTATTGACTAAATGTTTCAGTATTCACCATAAATGCATGTATGTAAAGATATCAGGTGTGCTTCTCTTCATTGTAGTCATCAGCACTATTAATGCCTAAATAATTTTATGTTTGGATAGTGGATGTCTCCTCAAGCTGCTTCCTGGATCTCATGGATGTGACTCTCGTGGGATATGAAAGCTACTTTGCTTTATAGTATGACGAGATGCTCTTCACTAATGATGTATATTATCTACCCACAACTTGAAAGCCCATTTCTCCAAGACGTTCTTGTTGCTTTTAGTGAGTGATGGCATTTAGAAACCAAATTTATAACTCCAGTGGTGCTTCCTGCTATTATTTTTAATATTTCTAGGACTAATCAGTAGATAGATCTAGAAGATAAGTGGACTTCTTTAGTTGATTAAAATGAAGCATTAGTTTAATATTTTTCCAGTTCACTTTCAGGATTATGAAATTTTAATTAATCTCATAGATCTTAAGTATACATATTCTGCTCTCACATTGGAAAAGTATGAGTCTTCAATGTCATAAGCGTAATTACTCACTTTATTTATCCTATAATAAAAGACAAAAACAATAATGTCAGAGTAAATATATCAGCCCTGTTATAAAAATATACTTGTTAAAGCTATGTAAAATTATTTTTATGTCTCATTTTGTTTTTAAGTTATATTTTACCAGGGCCATACAAATTACTCTTTTAAAAAGTCATTCAATTTAATTCTGGTTCAAAGCTGAAATGAATAGATTAGTTAGAAAATGTTGAAGTCATTTTCCAAATATTCCAAGACAGTGTTCTGACATGATTAACTTTAATTTTCAGAGGTAAAATCTGTGCTTTTAAAAGAAGATTTTAACTCAATGTACTGGAACATAACACAATTTCCATTTGCTTAAGACAAAAAGTTCCCCTAATATGTTATTATAAAAATGTTTAAGCACAGAAAAAAAGTTGAGAGAATTGTATATGAACCTCCTCATAATAACTGCATAAATTCTGCAATTAACATTTTCTTATATATGCTTTGTTACACATCTATCACCCTAGCCATCCTTCTGTTCTCTACTCAGTTCATCTTCTTTACTTATTTCAAAATACACCTTTTTACTAAATATTTCAACATATTATCATTATCTATCATTCAGTATCTTCTTAGAGCCTTTTTAAAAGTAAAACTTGCATGTAATGTAATTCAGAAATCTACAGTGTATTATCTTCTGAGTCTTTACAAATGAAAACACCTGTGCAACTTCAACTTTTACCAGGATATGGATGAATGTTCACATGCAGAAGCACCAGTATTTCAGAAAACAGTTTCTTGTATGATGCCTATGGGGATTCCCTGATCTAAGTTCATAAAATAAATATCCAGAAGGTATAATCTACAATTAATTTGTGGATTAATATTATCATAAATTGCCTAAATATCTGTGTTAATTTAAAACAGTTTTGGGCAGCTCGGGTGGCTCAACGCTTTGGTGCCTGCCTTTGGCCCAGGGCATGATCCTGGAGACCGGGATCAAGTCCTACGTCAGGCTCCCTGCATGGGGCCTGCTTCTCCCTCTGCCTGTGCCTCTGCCTCTCTCTCTCTCTCTCTGTGTGTGTGTCTCATGAATAAATAAATAAAAATATTTTAAAAATAAATAAAACAGTTTTATATTTTGGAGCATCTGGGTGGCTCAGTCATTTCAGTGGTTAACTTAAATGACTAGTTACTGGGTGAGACACCAGTAGGGCTCCTCATTCACCAGAAAGCCTACTTGAGGAGTTTCTCTCTTCCCCTACCCCTCCCTCTGCTCACACCCACTCTCTCTAATATATAAATAAATCTTAAAAAAAGTTCTATGTTTTATAGTTGTCTTTTAGCAACATTGTGCCATTTTCAGTATAGAAGGCTCTTGGAGACTAAAGAGATCATTAATACACCATAATTTGGCTGTGTGATGGGTATGCCTAACTTTGTCCCTTAAACTGAAGAGCCAATTTTGCTACTAGAATTTAAGCAGCCTGCACCAGTGTTCTGTTCACACTAAACTCCTGGGGGTGTTCTGCAAATATTACACCTTATAAGAGTAGTATATGCAGCAAGTGTGAAAAAGGAAAAAGTGTGCTCTGATTTCATCTTTTAGCCAAAGGACAGAGGTTACGACTAAAAGATAAAGTTTAGAATAGTAACTGGATATTTATTCTTATTAATATTGTTTTCAAAAAAGCATTTTAAAAAACAAAATATAAGAAAAAAACAAAATATAAGACATAGAATTGCATAAGCTCTTTGAAAGCAGAGATATATCTCTGTCTTTGTTTGTTTGTTTGTTTGTTTTTTGTTTTTAAATAGGAACACCTTACATCCTTTTATGGTGCTGGGCAGTTGGTGGGTAATTATACTTTAGGAACTTGTGTCATTATGAGCATGAGGACAAAGATATATGTAATGGAAACATATTCACTTCTCTATCTAATTTATTTGATGATTATAAGATGTTACACGGCCTTTAGAAAGGGCAGTTGGTTTCCCTTTACCCTGACAACTAACTTATACTATGGGGGAGCTTTATAGTAGACCAAAGACCATTTCATAAAAATAGTTATATTGTACATGTAAAGGGAAATCTTATTAAAGAAAATCACAACACAAATCTTTTAGTATACATACTATAGTAGAATGAAATCTATTTTTTCAGGAATATTGGAAAACATACCAATTTATTTATCCAGTAACTGCTCAGAAACATTTCTTCATTTGGGTTTCTCTGAAGTAGAGCCTAAGAATTTGGGTGCATGTCACTCATTAAGAGAATGTTCTCAGGACACAAGCAACAAGGGAAGTAGCATGGATAGGGGTCCTGAAACAAATGCTACACTGTATGTTAACTAACTGGAATGTAAATAAAAACCTGAAAAAAGAACTGGCTAGAGGAAGAAGCAAAGTAAAGACATGGTCGGTCTCTGGGAGCATTGGAGGATGAATTACACCACAGAGATTATTCAGCCTTAGGGAAAAGGGAAGCAACTTTTGTAATCTCAAATCAGTAAATTATTAGCTGGCTGCAGGCTGCATCAGCATACATGGAAATATAACATCCTCGGTGAGGTGGCTTCTGTTCAACCAAGGGAAATTCTACCAAGAAGGGGTGGTTATGAGCAATAAACAGCCAACACTCAGAGTGATGGAACCTGCTTTTAACCAGCTGGTAATGGCATGCAGGCAGGCCAGCAGCAAAATTCATTATACGTAAACAAAAGCATTATCATAAAAGGATTATTTTTGCATGCTCCTATTTCTAAAGTCACCTCTTGGTAATTATTGAGAGGCAATTTGCTCAATAGATCCTGGTCCTTGGTGATTGATTGATCTCTTGAGTTTCAAACAGTCCATCTGTATGTTAAGGTAGAGTTGATAATGAATGAATCCATACACAGAAGTCTCTGTGGCAAGTTGTGAATTGTGGTTGCTCTTATTTCTCTACTTGCTGTTGGTAGGCCATGACTGAAAAGATATAAATTGAACTGGAATATTTTCCATCCCACCAATTAAAATGGTAATGAAATATAAAAACCTAAAGAAATGGACGTACGAAGTCCTCACTCATCATTATAAATACATAGATTTAGTTGATATTTAAATTTTGGAATTATATTTCCTTCAAAAAGATATTCCAGGTCAAAGATGATCTACTGCCCTTCTTTTATAAATTTAAAGCTGAGAAGGTAATATATTCATTTTTTTTTCTGAAGGTTTTATTCACTTATTTGAGAGACAATGATATATAGAGAGGGAGCACAAGCAGGGGGAGGGGCAGAGGGAGAAGGAGAAGCATACTCTCCTCCAGCAGGGAACCTGACATGGGGTTCCATCCCAAGACCCTGGGATCATGACCTGAACAGAAGGCAGACCACCTAACTGACTGAGCCATCCAGGCACCCTAAAAAGGTAATATTTCAGACAAATGATTATATCATATGAAATATGTATGGAGAGAGAGATTGGGAGAATTTAAAGATATTTTCATGGATAGATGGCATTTGAACTGAGTTTTGAAGGATAACATTCCACAGAGATGAAAGAGCATGTGAAAAGATAGCATGTGGGATCTCTTGTAGGAGCTGGTAGTTATTTAGTTGAATGGTGGTTAAGGTATAAGGGGGATGAAGATAGGCATGTAGCTAGAAAATAGAACATAAGGGCCCCATGTTTCCATAACAGAGTTTAAATATTTTTTAAAGGCTATAGGGGAAAAAAAATTGAAGGATTTTAAACTGGAGAGTGATACCATCATATCTGTGTGTTAGGTTGGGATGCATTTGCTTTGTTTGTATGACCTCTGACATAATATCTTGGACACCAGGCAAAAAGATTACAGCCAAGTCTCTTATTTTACCTTTTAAAAATATTTAAAAATATTTTCTAAAGACTCCATACACTTCACTCTTTATTCATTTACTTCTGACAAGAAGAAAAAGCATCATTAATAGGAAAGAATATTACCAAATGTCCTTTCTTTTTAAAAAAGAATTATGTATTTATTTGACACAGAGAAAGAAAGCACAGACAGGGGGAGTGGCAGAGGGAGAAGTAGAATCAGGCTCCCCACTGAGCAGAGAGTCCGGAACCCTATTCCAGGACCCTGGGATCATGGTCTGAGCCAAAGGCAGACACTTAACAGACTGAGCCACTCAGGCACCCCTCAAATGTCCTTTTCAAAGTAGATGCAAAGCCCTCTGAATTTCACATGAGCAGTTTTTCAAGTTATGGCCATAAAATCATGAAGTTGATTTAAGTTAGGCTTGACAAACATTTCTTAATGAGATATAATAGAATGTAATGTTATCAGGAAGCATAATCTAAGTAAGGCTAAGTATTGCAGTTTAAAACTTGCTTCAGTTAATAGAAAGTATATGTGTGTGTGAGCAAGTGTATGACTATATAGCATCAAACATAATTTGTATTTTATGCTATGGATCTTGACAAGAGAATTTGGAAGTCCCTGGTCAGGGAAGTGACAGTAAGTACACAGCAAGTAGCTCTGTATGTAGCACAGAGTTATGTCTTACCAACTCTCATTTTTCTCCTTTTAAGTTTAATCTCCTTGGGGATCTGATATAGCATTATTTCATTAAAAGAAGAGTAAGGCATTTTTAGTGCCTTTCCTCAAGCAAATTTTTTGTAGTAGGGCTGAAGGCAATCCCTGCGTGTGACTATCATAAATAAATGAAAAAAAAATTAAAAAATAAAATAAAATAAAATAAAATGAGACCATAAAGTACCAGTAGTTTTTTAAAAATAAGATAAGGTATCTAGCACAGTACCTGGCACATGCTGAGTGCCAATAAGTATTAGCTAAAATTAATTATGATTTTGTTATTTTACATGAAATGGTTAAATGACTTCCACATTAAAATGAAATAGTAGTCTATGTGGTTTCCCTTGATGAATCATAAAAAAAAAATCCTTGTGGGTTGAAATATAAATCCTTGAAACTTCTGCAAACTGTCCAATAAGACAGCTGGTGAATATGCTGTTTAGGACTTTTCTATAATTTCATCATTTCATGTTGCAATTTTTCAAAGATTTTACTAAAATTATAGTTAATATCAGTAGGTAAATGTTGAAATCTTGGATATGTCAGTTAGTCCTTTTTTTTTTTACCAGTATTAAAACTAATAGTAAATCATGAGAGATGTACTGTACTGTCTCTCAAGGCATCTAATTGTGTTAATCAATTATTTGTGGAAATAATAATAATAATAATTAATATATATTCATGAAGACTCCACATATTGTTTACCACTTCTGCATATAGCTTTTCCTTATTTCTGGGAAATCATTTCTCATAACATGGATCATTTATCATACAAACACTTTATTACTAAATTTTTGATTTAAAATATCATTACTAAAAAATGTTAGCCATGATCTGAGCTTTCAGTGAATTGTAATCACTGATCACAGATCACTGTAACAAATATAATAATAATTGAAAAAATTAAAATATTGTATGAATTACCAAAATGTGGCACAGAGACATGAAGTGAGTAAATACTATTAGAAAAATGGCAGCAATAGATTTTTTTGCCATAGGGTTGCCACATACCTTCAGTTTGAAAAAAACAGTATCTGCGAAGGGCAATAATGTGGCGTGAAATAAGACAAGGTATGGTTGTACCTAAGAATAGATTACAAGGTCATGTAGCTCTTTGCTTAGCATTTTGAAGAACTACCAAACCGTTTTCAAAAGATAGTGTGCCATTTTATACTCCCATCAACAAGGTAAGAAAATTCTAATTTTTCCACATTCTCACTACTGCTATGTTTGTTTTTAATCAGTAGCATTAGAGACATATCTTTAACATCTATCTATAAGTTTTTTGGCATTGGCATTGTATGAAAAGTTAATAAAATAAATCCTTGGTTTTGTACCAGGATACCAATATCTTTGGTGAGGTTATCAATCCTTGGTCTACCTTTTCCATGTGCCATGATCAAAATAAGATGGCTCACCTCAAAATAATGTTTTTTTAAAATAATGCTTTATAAACTAAATGATGAACTTTTGTGTATGAAGCAAAAGGGAAAGAAAAACAGGGGTGAATTGTAAAAGTTGATCTGCACAATAAATTTTTTAGCACCAGATGCTTAAAAAACAGTTTTGGCCATTTCATTTTGCACATTTCTTCTGGCTTTACTATTCCAATTTTTATTTGAGTTTGAAGTGCAGTGGATGGGGGGGGGACTCTGTAAGGCATCTCACACACATCACCAACTCTGATGACCTACTGCTAACGCCTGGAAGAAAAGCTGAACTAGTAACCAAAAGCACAGGCAAGAAGGATGCTTGTGGCCCATCTAAAAAAAAGAAAAGATGCTTAGTTTCTTTTCCCCCCACCCCTTTTGTTTTCTACACAGATCACATTGTACACCTACTTAAAAAGAAAAAGAAACCACCATCCAAAAAAAAAAAAAAAAAAAAAGCACGTGCACCTGCTAGCATTTTCCATCCAGTGGTGCCCTTGGAG
The DNA here is from genome assembly GCF_011100685.1 of Canis lupus familiaris. Taxonomy (NCBI): domain Eukaryota; kingdom Metazoa; phylum Chordata; class Mammalia; order Carnivora; family Canidae; genus Canis; species Canis lupus. The sequence goes on from NW_023330955.1 coordinate 38,769, forward strand.
ATGCACTCTGTGAGAGGAACAGAAGCTAGATGCACTGTCCTGGCTGGAAATGTAAAGGAAGGCATTTTCTGCTCAAATAGTTTTTAAAAACATCAATACATAAAACTTTACAATGAAAGATATGAACTGGGCTTCATTTGTGAAAGCACAGCTTCTTCTTAGGAAGTAAATGGTCGTATATACACTAGGGACGAGATTATGTATACTTAATAAGGCATAACAAAGGATAAAATGCATGTGCAGACTCTATACTGAGAAAATAAACTTATAGAAAGATTGTCATCAAGCTATGCAATGATGGGTTGCTCAAAACTCAGTAACTTGCTGGCTTAAGTGGTACGCAGAAAGACAAGGTTGGGAAGTTAAGATCTGTGGCAGAGAGAGAAAAAATATGTAAACTTGTTCTAACTTTAAGCTTACTTTTAATTACCTATGATTTTTTTCTCACTTAACTGAAAATTTCTCTATTTTAAAAATCATGAAAAAACAGAATTTCCAATGGAAATAGTTAATTTAGAAAGTTCCATGACAAGCCATTATGTTTAACAACTGAGGAATGAAAGAAAACTCAGCTTGTGGAAGCAACAGATTTTGACATCCATCTTCTGGGATTGAAAGGAGATGCTCCTTCTATTGTGTGTGTATTCATGAGGTCTCTGAGTGGCATAACTTGATGGGGCTGCTAGGACCATGCCACTCACAGAATCTGCATCTTTCCCAACTAGGAAAAAAAGATGATGAATGCTCTCCCTTGTGGACACAAAGGGAGTTCACAGAATAGGAAATTAGGTTTCAGAATGTAAGGAGACTGCTCCTTGTCCTACCCAAACAAGAGGGGTTGGGATCAACTTAGTTCTGATTATGTGATAGAATGTACTGTCATGAGACTAAGACAGTTTAATACTCTGTTGAATCAAGAGTTTGATTCACAGACAAAACCTTTTCACTACATTTTAATTCATCCTCCCTTTTTCCATTGGCAGTTGCCCTCAGATGGGCCTCAGGAATGACAAATTGAAGTGATGCCCTAGCTCTTGCTCTTTGCCTCTCATTCTCCAACTCCTTAAAGGAATCAGGCATCTGGGGTGAAAATGGAATGACTGAACTTGTTGAGGGAGGAAGGGAGGAAGAAAGAATGTTGTTCAGCCAACACTGAAAAATTACCTAAGGTATACACAGCCTTCAAACAACTGACCTGAAGCTGGCTACTGTGGAACTGTGTCCACCACCCTGTTTCTACCAATATCCCAATAACTCTTGTGTGATTCTTTTGTGATTCTTTCATTTTTTGTTCAACATTACCATCTTTTACAAGATTTCACTTGTGTGAAAAATAGAGGTAATTCCCCCCAAGCTCCACACTTTCTCACAATTGATATAGTCAACTCAATCATCCTCACAGATTCTAGAGTAACCAGAAATATCACTGCAGGTGGCCTGTTTGATGTAAATTTGTAGAAGTCTATTAAGTCACCTTAAGTAGTTACACTTAGTTAACCCAACAATTATTACTCGTGTTTACTATATACCAAGTTTTTTGCTTGGGATAGACAAAGTCAAATAAGAGGCATATTTTGTCCTCAACCAAGAGTAGTTTGGTAGAGATTTATTAGTTTATCTGGGAAGCACTTTAGCACCATAACTATCTTGATAGATGTATAAAATACAGAAAAGCGAAAGCTAAAAACTATGAATATAAAATAATTTAAAAGCAATAATATAGAGTAACAACTGAGATTTATTATTTAAAGATTCTATTTATTTATTCATGAGAAACACACACACAGCATAGACAGAGGCAGAGGGAGAATTTCCCTGCAGTAGCCTGATGCAGAACTTGATCCCAGGACCCTCGGATCACAACCGAGCCAAAAGCATATGCTCAACAACTGAGCCACCCAGGCACCCCAACAACTGAGTTTTAAAGTAAATAAAAGAAGATGTGGTTTATGTATACAATGGAATATTACTCAGCCATTAGAAATGACAAATACCCACCATTTGCTTCAACGTGGATGGAACTGGAGGGTATTATGCTGAGTGAAGTAAGTCAGTCGGAGAAGGACAAACATTATATGTTCTCATTCATTTGGGGAATATAAATAATAGTGAAAGGGAATAGAAGGGAAGGGAGAAGAAATGTGTGGGAAATATCAGAAAGGGACAGAACGTAAAGACTGCTAACTCTGGGAAATGAACTAGGGGTGGTAGAAGGGGAGGAGGGCGGGGGGGGGGAGTGAATGGTGATGGGCACTGGGGGTTATTCTGTATGTTAGTAAATTGAACACCAATAAAAAAATAAATAAATGTAACAAATCCCTTGTTTCTTTAGTGTGTGAAAGTTATACCATCAATAGTGATATCTTTAAATATAAAAGTTACTTTTGTATGTGAATTTGACTGAATACCTGGACATGTCCCAAATGTATGCCTATATCTGGAAAACTTACAAAACGTTTCACTGTAAGTACAGTAAATTATGCCAGTCCTCCCTCCAAAAAAAAGTAGAAACAGAAAAGAAAATATATAGTGGATGAAATGGATATTTGTTTTTGGTCTGAACAAAATTTCCTAAGACTCTTCCTCCTACCCAAGATACAACAGTGAAAATGTATATCCCTCCTAAAACTTAGAATAAAAAATTGGGAGAAAACGACTGGATTTGGATCACCTATACAATATTAAAAAGTAAAATAGCACTTACCTAATACTCTTTAGAGTATTAGATATTTTCAAGTTTTTAGAGTGTATATTTAAGGCCATTTTTTCCCTCAGAAATTATTTTAACTCAAGCAACAATTTGTTAATAGTTAATTACAAAAATGTGTCAGTCTGAATTCTTTTAAACAGTTTTATGTGAGGAGACCCTAGTAATTCATGTTTCCTGTGTAGATAGATGAGAAATGATTGTCCTGTTTACACCTACTATACCATATGACCTAAGTTTCTTCACAAAGATCTCTATTACTTATAGGGACTAATAACATATTTTCTGTTCCAAAATCTTTTGCATCAGAGATGGCCAACCACAGCTATTAATTTAGGAAGGAATTGAAAATTAGGTATAGATTTGGCTTTATGAATAAAAGTATGGAATGTCATTATGGATGCCCTTAACCTAACTTTGTAATGATCTAGATCACATTTCCAGACCATGTACATCACTCATTTCTTTACTCAAAACTTAAAATATTTACTCAAAATATTTTAGTAAATATTTTAATGCATTTATAGTCTGTTGACGTTCATTCAAAGTTAGATTTTAGGTATGTGTTATTGGTTGTGATGCTCAAAGGACTTAACAAGGGAGAATTGATATTTGCTGCCAAGCTATCTTGCTACCACCATTTTCATTCTGTTCTGCTTTTCTGTTTATCAAGTTGTTATTGTGTATTCAAAAACAAGAAGTCAAACCTTATTTAAAATAATGTGAATTTCTAAAGTTAAATCTAATAATTTGATCTCTAGATCAGTTATTGATTGGGGGCAAATTGTTCTGAATGATTGCAAAACTATTCTTATCATCAAAAATATTTGAGTTTTTAGTGGGAAGATAAAATTAAGATAAAATATGTTAAAACAATTTTTATGGTCTGTATGAATTATATTTTCTGCATATAAGTATGCTAAAAGGAATGTAGGAACCATAAGAAAGATAAGATTATACTGTTGAAGGATATTAAAAATATGTATACAAATAAACACAAATTTTTCCACTTACTGTAAAGAACAACTTTGTTTTTGCAATATCTACTTATATAACCCATCATTTCTACCACCTATCTTATTTTTTATGGTTAAATTAAATATTTATTTATTTATTTATTTATTTTTTAATAATAAATTTATTTTTTATTGGTGTTCAATTTGCCAACATGCAGAATAACACCCAGTGCTCATCCCGTCAAGTGCCCCCCTCAGTGCCCGTCACCCATTCACCCCCACCCCCCGCCCTCCTCCCTTCCACCACCCCGTTCGTTTCCCAGAGTTAGTAGTCTTTATGTTCTGTCTCCCTTTCTGATATTTCCTACCCATTTCTTCTCCCTTCCCTTCTATTCCCTTTCACTATTATTATATATATCTTATTTAATTTGAGAGAGAGTGAATGAGAGAGCATGAGCAGAAGCAGAAGTAGAGGGAGAGGGAGAAGCAGACTCTCCACTGAGAGGAATCCTGACATGGGGTTCAATCCCAGGACCCTGAGATCAAGACCTGAGCTGAAGGCAGACGCCCAACTGACTGAGCCACTCAGGTGCCCCATACTGCCTATTTTAGCTATGAGTTTTTTTCAGTATAGACCACAGGCTTAATTACATATAAATACTAGTTTGCAAGAATTTCCCATGGGGGAATGCTTAATATACAAAGATTTTCAAGGTTTTGGAAGTAATACATTCTTAGAATAAAAAGCTGTGATTGTGTATTAAATTCTCTGGAAACAAAGAATGCGCCACTCCAATTTCAACATGTTTTGCAACTGAAAAAAATAATCAATGCAGCATCTAGCACCGGAACTCAGCAATCATCATGAGAGTCTCTGGGTGGAAGGCCAATTTCATTGAACCAAGGCAACATTTTGAAAGACAGAGGTGATAAGCAAATATTGTCATCACACCAGAAATTGTCTTTATTCAAAAATTCCCAGATGGCTATTAATCTATTTTTTATGGACCTTTATTGAGAACATGTTTGTGGGTTGGGTTTTAGTGGCATACTGCTTTGTAACAAGAGTTTGTGAATTCTATGCAGAACCCTGACTAGAGTGCTCTAGGTTATGACATAGGGATAAGGGTCTTTTTCATAAATTTGGAAATTATAGGACATTCATAAGTAAACATGTATAATTTAAATAACGTTAATGTATGTATTAGAGAGTAATAGCTACTGTGAGCCAAATTTAAGCAATTGCACTTGTATTGCTGCACTTCAGGGTAGGTGAATTAGACTAAACTCATAAGGAAGGGTTTTATCTTATGGTGAATCCTATAATCATAGGACTCAATTTATCCCACACCAAAATGTAAATAAATGTATCACTTTTTGATCCTAATATTTTTTTTTTTGCTTTACTTCGGCATAAACAATGCCCTAAAATGTCACATGTAGTGGGCAAATAAATGTGAATATTCTAATCACTAGCCTCCTGACTCAATTTTGTTATTATGTAAGACATAGAAAAAAGCCAAGTTTGGAAATATGGAAAGCACAATGGTTTGGTGCAAGGAACACTGGAATAAGATCACAGAGACCTCTGTTCTCATTCCAGAAGCTTGGACAAGTGATTCAGCCTTTCTGGGTCTAGGTTCTCTCATCTGGAAAATGTAAGGGTTCATCTCTATGGGTCCTCATGGCTCTAATTGTCCCTGGCTTTCTGAAGTACAGCCAGGAAGGAGCAACCTGGCTGAGCTCATGCAGGTCCTCGGGCTTGCCTTTTGCTGTCCTTACCCTTGGGTTAACCTGAATGTTACTTCTCATTCATCTAACAAAGTAGTGTTATCTGACAAAGGGGAATATGTTTCCGATTTTGGTCACATCTGAAAGAGATTTTTCCTGGAAGAAAGATTATGTCGATACCCTGCAGAGCATTATGCTTCTCTCTGTATTCCAGATCTCATATTATTTTATTTATGTATAAAGTCAGAATTTTGTCTTATGACATGAGAAAAACCCTTGAGGCCATGAGGGGAAAAAACCCCTAAACCTCCAAATGTCAGCCAAATAAGAATAAAAAGTCATATGCCCAAGAAAGTAAAGAGGACATAGAAATCACACTGAAATCTGACTGCAACAGAGTTTCTATTTCTAAGACTTATATTTAGCTAACAGCCATTCTAAGTAAGATAGTAAAATCTTAATATTCAAAGTTGTAAGCGCTTAGAAGCAAAAAGCAGAGCAAACCATGATTGTGGTATAATATTTCAGATGTTCAATTTTATTCCAGCATATTTACAATCTCACATTTTGAAAAATATGTGTTGATTGCACTTTTCCCTCCAGTTTAGGATTATACTCAAAACTGAGACATAATTTAGGTGAAAGAAGGTAACACTGAAGGGAAGTTTCATACAATTGGTGCAGATATGTTTTCTCAGAATACAGTAACTTTTTCCATGCTGCTCCGACCGATACTTGTGAGGTTAAATGGTTTTAGTGTATTTATAATGCCACTGACCCACATGATTCACAGTGTACTATAGAATATAATTAAATTGGTACTAATTTCTCTACCTATATTTTTGTCTAGAAAAATGGAATGTATGTAATATGCATATGAAATGAACCATTAAAAATGTATCAAGAGATATAAAATGTACTAATTCTACTTATTATTTTTTTCATTCTTATTGTTTTATTCTCCTGCATCCAACAATTTCAGACCAATAATTATATTATCACAAACAATATGATGACTAAGTACAAAGATGATTGCTTTTCAGGTATTTATGCCATTAGGTTATATTCCACTAAACTATATTTAAAATGCTAGGTTACAACTTTCAGCCATGCTGTAGGTGCATTTTCTGACATGTCTTTGCTGTGGGAATGTTTTTCTGTCTCATTACTTTCAAGATTAGAATCTTGTTCTTGATTTCTGGGGTCCTTGCCTCTCAGAGCCTTCTATTATCACTTTGTTCCTTATTTTCCATTTTTATCTTTACACCATGTAGATATTGTTGCCTAGACCCTTGGACCTGAATCAGGTATCAGAATATACTTTAGGTCTATTGATCCAAGTAGTAGCAACTAAGGCTGCTCAGCAAAGGTGGGGGCTCATATACTTAAGTTTTCAGCATGTGACACAACAACATAAGGATGAACTTTCTTTTATTTGCAGAATATTTTAAATGTTTCAATGTCACTCTCAGAGTGAGAAAAGAACTAGAAGAGAGAACATACATATTTTTAAATGCAACTGTATATTGATTTATAATTATATAAATAGGGTGCTTAAAGGACAAACTGTGTCAACATTATTACCAAAAGAAAACCTAAGCACAGAGTGTGAGGCTTCATTATACACCCATTCATGTTTTAGGATTATGTAAGGGAGTTTATTCTTATGCAGGTTTCCTTCCAAAGAGAAGCTACTAGAGAAGAGAAGGCTCTAACTCTAAAATAGTGCATTTAAAAGTATGAGGCTCCAAAGATATTCAGCATTATAGATGTAACAGTGCCCCCCCCCCACAAGTGGTGGTAATATAATCTTCTGCTCCACAGGCCCCAGCCTTGACCTGGGTATATATACCCAGCTGTCATCATTGGTATGAAAAGGAAGTTGGTCTCTTTGCTGTCTCTAAAAGACTTCTTTTGCAAGGTGACATGGTGACAAGTGCTGTGTGACTCACCATTTGCTGCAGCTTATTTTAATTCCAAATGGATTTGGTTGAAGACTTCGAATGGTTCAGAAAAAACACCAAAGGAGAATATTTTATTCCTCTCAGGCCCCTCCTGGGGTGCTACTACCCAAATTCTGTCCAGTTCCAAGTTATTCAGCTCCTGTTCAGCAGTGTCTCACCAAAAATTTGCAGTATTCATTAATTTTTCATACACCACTAAAATCACTGAAAACAGAAGAGATGAACAAAGTATACTACCAAAATGTAAATGTTAATAAAAAAGAACTTGAAGAAATAAAGTCAATCAACTGATGATAAAACAAATTAGTTCATTGTGATCTGACTCAGAAGTGTACCTTATTTGTGATTAGCCTGTTGACATGCATTTAATAACGGAAATCAAATTCAGTAATTATTGTAAAACATTGTCTCAATACAAATTTACTATTGGTGATCATTTCTCAAAGTATACAAATATTGAATCATCATATTGTATACCATGAAGCTAATATGATGTTATGTCAGTTACACCTCAATAAAAAATAGAGTTACTAAAAAAAAAAAAAAAAAAAAAAAGGAGTCCTAAGACTGAGTAACGAAATGAGAAGGATATCACCCCCAAGGACTTTGGTTACTTCAGAATAAATGAGGGATGGAAATTAAGAAAATTTAATTGACACTCCTTACTCCTATAAGTTCATTCTTTCTTTCTTCTTTCTTGTCAAAGACCACGTTCTCATTTTGGAGTGTTTGTTGTTGTTGTTGTTGTTGTTGTTGTTGTTGTTGTTCCTTTTTGGTGCTAGTGTTTTAGATGGCAGATCAATGCTGACGTTAAGCATAATGATGGGTTATTTTGATTAAAGTTTGCAGCCATTGTGCTGAAAAACAATAATAATCTCAGCTGTAGTAGACAGAATAATTACCCCCACAAAATCTCAATATTTTGATCCCAGAGACTGTGAATACATTACCTTACATGGCAAAAGCACTTTGAGATAGGGACATGAAGGTTAGGACCTTCAGATGGGAAGTTCAACCTGGATTAGAATTAGAGACCCAAGTTAATCACATGAATCCTTAGATGCGGAGAGTATTTCTCAGCTGCAGAGAGCCAAAGCAGTATGAGAGGGACCCAAGAGCCATCGGTGGATTTGAAGGTAGTGGAATAGGGCCACTGATGAAGGAATGCAGCCAGCCCTTGGAAGCTAGAAAAGGCAAGGAAACAGGTTTCCCTTAAAGCCCCCAGAAAAGGGACACATTTTTGCCAACACCTTGGATACAGCTCGGTGAGACCTGTGTCAGACTTCTAACTGTAGAACTAAGTAAATTTGTGTCTTTTTAAATAACTCAATTTGTGGTGATTTGACAGCAATAGAAACCTGCTACAGTGGCTAACATTGCTTGAGTACTTGCCCTGTACCAGGATGATGTTTAGTCCTTTACACACCTTACTTATTTCACATGGTCTAATTTTATGGATGACGAAATTGAGATTTAAAGAGGTGATGTAACTTTCCCAGGTTTAGGTAGAAAGAAGTCAGAGAGTGAGAATTTGAATCTATACTTTTTGATTTAGATTCTGAGCTCTTGATTGCTCTCCCACTCAGCCTTTCATGGCCTTGCATGGGAGTTCCATATGTAAATAGTGTTACCTGGAGCCATATATTCTTAACCATTTCCTCTGGTACTAGTTCACAGAAATAACAGTACAATGTCGTTCTGATCTACGCTTGCCATCATTAAGGGTAGATCTGAAAATATTTGATTAATTATTTTCTGAAGTAAGGAGAGACTTTGTTGAAAAGGATTATTGGAGTAAATTCGGGGGGGGGCTATTGTAATAGAAGGAATGCTCAGATCACAGACCACAAATATCTCCAAAAATTTATTTCTCATGAAGGGGAAGAGAAACACCCATGGTGAGCTTATGATCCCTCAGCTTTCTATCTGGGAAGATAGTAGAGTATCGGAGAGGAAGGAGCTGCTCATTGAAGGGATCTTGAAAGTTAATATGTTTAGTGTTTCCTTTATGGCTTTGGCTAAATTTTGTCTTAGTTTGACTAAGTTTTGCACACCCAGAGTACAAGAGCCCTGGCTACAAGGAGGCTGATTCTGGTGGTTGCACAGTGCTGAGGTTGCATAATGCTGATTGAAGAGTTCTGAGTAGCTAGAGTGGAAAGATTTTGCTGAACCCCCCTCGTGTTTATCGGAAACCCCAGAAAGGCAATGGCCAGGTTAAGCTAATCTAAACCTGGATGGACTAACAAAATTTAAACTGGGGTGCCTAGGTGGCTCAGTCAGTTAAACATCTGGTTTCAGCTGAGGTCATGATCTCAGGGTCTTGGGATTGAACCCCCAGTGAAACCCCATATGGAGCCCCTTGCCCCCTCACAGAGCCCATCCAGGAGCCCCTTCTAACCTCCCCTTTAGGGTTCCCCACTTAGCTGGAGTCTGCTTGTCCCTTTCCCTCTAACCCTCCCTGACTCTTGTGCACACCTGTGCATGCACAGGCTCTCTCTCTCTCCTCTCTAATAAATAAAATCTTAAAAATAAACAATAGCAAAGTTTAAATGAAGCCTTGAAGGGTTCAAGCTGATTCCCCAGCAAATTACCTATTTGGACAGAAATAGTGCAATACTTTAGTGTTAAGATTCTTGAATCTTGGATCAATTCTTTTATGAATTAGAACTTTAAATGTTTAGTAGAAGTTCTGTGTATATAGATTTTATAGTTGTTTGTGTTTACCCATTGTGTGGTACTTTTATATAAGTTGAACCTATACGGTTTTCTTATTATCATTGTGTTGCTAGGCGTAAAATTTATCTCTTGTAAGATTTAAAATACGGATGAGATTCTGAATTATTTCATTTATAAATCTGATTAGTTAGACATATAAAGATTACTGAAGTGCCTTGAAAGACTGTGCATATTAGGTTTGTAATGTTGCACTACCCAGGTTTTAAAGAATTACAGAAAATTGATATATGTTCCTAGTGCATTATGTGTATAATATACTGTCTTTACCCAGCAAATTAATAAATAATCAAATTTGTGATAATACCCAATGTCAGCGAGGATGCAGTGAGATGAGCATACTTCTGGTGAAAACATGAATTGATACAACCTTTCTATAAATATGTTTGGTCATATAATTTTTAGATGTTTAATAATTTGTACCATTTGACCCAATAATTCCAAGGAAGTAATCAGAAAACTACCTCTCTAAAATGTTAATTGTAATATTTTTGATAATATTGAAAATAGCAATCAAAATAGTTAACATGAAGTTAAAACAATTATATGAATTGAAGTCACATTTTATGTGATGGTTATTACCTAATATCAACAGTTAAGAATTTTGGAATATTCAGAATTACTTTGAAAAACTAAATTTGCTGTAGAATAGATTTGTGTTCATTAATTTCAACGTGGACTCTTTCTTTCTACAATGGGATAACACATTGTTGCTTCACAATTTTAGCTTTTTATTTTTTGTCCCTTTCACTCTAATGTCTATTTATTTTTGGCTCTCCGCAATTATTTTGGCATTTTAATGTATTATAGGGAGATACAGAAAATTACATTTTAATATGTATAATTTGATTTTTTAGTCAATATACCTGACATGTAATAATGCATAAATTTAAGGTGTACAACATGTAAATTAGATACATTTACATATTATAATATCATTGCCATTGTAAGGATATTTAGCACCTCTATCACATTACATAATTATCCTTTCAGGGAGTTGGAATAACTAAGTTCTAGACTTTCAGCAAGTTTGATGAATATAGTGCACTATCTATAAGCATTACACTGTGCTTAGATCTCTATGACTTATTTACCACTCACTGGGTGTTTGTAGTCCTAAACAACATTTATCTGATCCTCCCTTCCCCCACCCTTGGTAACCACCATTTTACTCTCTGTTTATGAGTTTAGCTCTTTTAGATTCCGCATATAAGAGACATCATACAGTACTTGTCTTTCTCTGACTTACCTCACTTAACATTTTGTCGGGGGGCGGGGCAAGATGGCGAAGAGTAGGGTCCCCAAGTCACCTGTCCTCACCAAATTACCTAGATAACTTTCAAATCATCCTGAAAACCTACGAATTCGGCTTGAGATTTAAAGAGGGAACACCTGGAATGCTAGAGTGAGAAGAGTTCACGCTTCTGTCAAGGTAGGAAGACGGGAAAAAAGAAATAAAGAAACAAAAGGCATCCAAGGGGAGCAGCCCCGCCAGGAGCCAGGCTAAGGCCGGGGCGAGAGTCCCCAGGACAGGAGAGCCCCGCCTCGAGAAGCAGGAGCTGCACCAATCTTCCTGGGAGGAAAGACCCTCGCCAGGAGTTGGAGCAGGACCCCAGGAGGAGCGAGGATGCCCTGGGGCTCCCTGAGGCACTAGCAAACGCCTGCGGCCTGGGGAGAGCGCGCACCCGCGGCCAAGCTCCCTATAGGGCTGCAGTGCGCCCGGGGGACCCGGAGCAGCTCGGAGGGGCTCGGGCGGCAGCTCCGCGGAGGGGGCTGCGCGGCAGGAGCGCGAAAACAACAGCGCAGGCCCCGGAGCACAGGGCATTGGGGACACAGCCCAGGATCCGGCAATCCCCCCGGGGACAGGCAGAGGCCGGGAGAGCCCAGGACAGCGAGGACACTCCTGCCGACAGGTGGCCCCGAGCTGAGCAGATCAGCATCCTCGCTCCCGGAGCCTCCAGGCCCTGCAGACGGAGAGCTCCAGAGTTACTGCGGGAGCTGACTCCAGGGCTCCAGAGCTGGCTGCCACCACTGTGGTTGTTCCTCCTGGGGCCTCACGGGGTAAACAGCCCCCACTGAGCCCTGCACCAGGCAGGGGGGTTAGCTCCCCCAAATGCTAACACCTGAAAAACAGCACAACAGGCCCCTCCCCATGAAGACCAGCTAGATGGAGAGGGGAAAAACAAATTTTTGAACAAGCAGCACTGGAAAGTTCCAGGGGAAGTCAAGGGACTTCCAGTATACAGAATCAGAGGATACTCCCCCTTGTTTTTTGATTCCAGTTTGCTCCTCCCTTTTTTCTTTTTTCTTTTTTCCTTTTTTTCCTCTTTTTTTCTTTTCTTTTCTTCTTTCTCTTCTCTCTTTTTTCTCCTTTTCCCAATACAACTTGTTTTTGGCCACTCTGCACTGAGCAAAATGACTAGAGGGAAAACCTCACCTCAAAAGAAAGAATCAGAAACAGTCCTCTCTCCCACAGAGTTACAAAATTGGATTACGATTCAATGTCAGAAAGCCAATTCAGAAGCACAATTATAAAGCTACTGGTGGCTCTGGAAAAAAGCATAAAGGACTCAAGAGACTTCATGACTGCAGAATTTAGATCTAATCAAGCAGAAAGTAAAAATCAATTAAATGAGATGCAATCCAAACTAGAGGTCCTAACGACGACGAGGGTTAACGAGGTGGAATAATGAGTGAGTGACATAGAAGACAAGTTGATGGCAAAGAGGGAAACTGAGGAAAAAAGAGAAAAACTATTAAATTTATGTTCTATTCAATCTAACTTTTTTCTCTTTATTGTAAATTTTAATATTTTACTTAGTATTTAAACTCTTACTCTTATTTGATTAATATTTTAATTATAGCATTAAACTAAATTTTATTTTCTTTTATTACTTGTTTCTATTTAATAACTTAAATATATAAACTTTATATGAACTTACAATTTCCCTTTCCTACTCTTCTACATCCTTTGTTTTGATGACTTGTTCTTAGAACTGCCAACAGGCAGGGGTTGTGATAATTGGAGGCCCACACCATCAGCCGATGGTTTGGATATTCTTTTCTAAGCAACTGTCCTTGCTCTCAGGATCCTATTAATGGTTACCCCAGGGATATTAAAAACTTATTTTCCAAAATGGTTCCATTCTTGTTAATCTTCAGAGGTGGAGCTGAAGTATCACTTGCAGGTCTTAAGTCTTTTAACTGACAAGGCTGTCTCCGAGATTTAGAATTAATAATTAATTTATTTATAAAAATCTCTTTCAGTATAATTATTCCCAAGCACAAAAGTGATTTGTGTGTGTCACAAAAGACTGACAGGAGCCTTGTCTTTACTAGTCTATGATGTTACAGTTTTCATTAAATTTGCTAAATTTACCGTGACCTTCTAAATTGGCTCACAAATATCTTCATATGAGTTATCAACACTTTTATGACTTGAAACACGTTCCCAGTTGTGCACTAATTAAACTTCCTGTATGTGAATCAGAAAGTGACAGCGTTCCTCTGTTTTGTCTAATAATAGCTCCAGAATAAGCTAGAACAGTTGCTCATAAATGGACATCACTTTCCATCAAGTAGTTAGAAGCATTCATTGTTGTGAAGTACCCCTTGTTATTGCCTCAGTCGGATCTGCTTCTCTAATGAGGTGGTTTAGGGTTGCAGGGTAACCAATCAGGAAAATTCGAGGACCCGGTGAAAGACAGGAGAAAAGACATGAGGAATAGTTTCCTTTTCAAATTTCTCATTACAAGTAGATGACTTTCTCATTGAAAGTGTTGTCATGTTAAGTTTGCCACATTAAGAACACACAACTTTGATTTAGAATACAAATAGCTAGCTGTAAAATTGAGGGGGTTGGTGTCATTTCTATAGAAAGTGGTAACACTTGGACTACATAAACTTAGACTCTTAGACTGAATCTTAACACTCACCATCACTTGACTGCACAGTGATGGCAATATTCCCAAATCAATTTGAAATTCACCTATGGAGCCTCAATTATATTGCTGAGGTATTAGTTTTTTTTAATTTATTTTTTATTGGTGTTCAATTTACTAACATACAGAATAACCCCCAGTGCCCGTCACCCATTCACTCCACCCCCCCCCCCCCTCCCCTTCTACCACCCCTAGTTCGTTTCCCAGAGTTAGCAGTCTTTACGTTCTGTCTCCCTTTCTGATATTTCCCACACATTTCTTCCCCTTCCCTTCTATTCCCTTTCACTATTATTTATATTCCCCAAATGAATGAGAACATATAATGTTTGTCCTTCTCCGACTGACTTACTTCACTCAGCATAATACCCTCCAGTTCCATCCACGTTGAAGCAAATGGTGGGTATTTGTCATTTCTAATAGCTGAGTAATATTCCATTGTATACATAAACCACATCTTCTTTATCCATTCATCTTTCGTTGGACACCGAGGCTCCTTCCACAGTTTGGCTATCGTGGCCATTGCTGCTATAAACATCGGGGTGCAGGTGTCCCGGCGTTTCATTGCATTTGTATCTTTGGGGTAAATCCCCAACAGTGCAATTGCTGGGTCGTAGGGCAGGTATATTTTTAACTGTTTGAGGAACCTCCACACAGTTTTCCAGAGTGGCTGCACCAGTTCACATTCCCACCAACAGTGTATGAGGGTTCCCTTTTCTCCGCATCCTCTCCAACATTTGTTGTTTCCTGCCTTGTTAATTTTCCCCATTCTCACTGGCGTGAGGGGTATCTCATGTGGTTTTGATTTGTATTTCCCTGATGGCAAGTGATGCAGAGCATTTTCTCATGTGCATGTTGGCCATGTCTATGTCTTCCTCTGTGAGATTTCTGTTCATGTCTTTTGCCCATTTCATGATTGGATTGTTTGTTTCTTTGGTGTTGAGTTTAAGAAGTTCTTTATAGATCTTGGAAACTAGCCCTTTATCTGATATGTCATTTGCAAATATCTTCTCCCATTCTGTAGGTTGTCTTTGAGTTTTGTTGACTGTATCCTTTGCTGTGCAAAAGCTTCTTATCTTGATGAAGTCCCAATAGGTCATTTTTGCTTTTGTTTCTTTTGCCTTCGTGGATGTATCTTGCAAGAAGTTACTATGGCCGAGTTCAAAAAGGGTGTTGCCTGTGTTCTCCTCTAGGATTTTGATGGAATCTTGTCTCACATTTAGATCTTTCATCCATTTTGAGTTTATCTTTGTGTATGGTGTGAAAGAGAGTGGTCTAGTTTCATTCTTCTGCATGTGGATGTCCAATTTTCCAAGCACCATTTATTGAAGAGACTGTCTTTCTTCCAATGGATAGTCTTTCCTCCTTTATCGAATATTAGTTGCCCATAAAGTTCAGGGTCCACTTCTGGATTCTCTATACTGTTCCTTTGATCTATGTGTCTGTTTTTGTGCCAGTACCACACTGTCTTGATGACCACAGCTTTGTAGTACAACCTGAAATCTGGCATTGTGATGCCCCCAGATATGGTTTTCTTTTTAAAATTCCCTGGATTTTCGGGGTCTTTTCTGATTCCACACAAATCTTAAAATAATTTGTTCTAACTCTCTGAAGAAAGTCCATGGTATTTTGATAGGGATTGCATTAAACGTGTATATTGCCCTGGGTAACATTGACATTTTCACAATCTTAATTCTGCCAATCCATGAGCATGGAATATTTTTCCATCTCTTTGTGTCTTCCTCAATTTCTTTCAGAAGTGTTCTATAGTTTTGAGGGTATAGATCCTTTAGATCTTTGGTTAGGTTTATTCCTAGGTATCTTATGCTTTTGGGTGCAATTGTAAATGGGATTGACTCCTTAATTTCTCTTTCTTCAGTCTCATTGTTAGTGTATAGAAATGCCACTGACTTCTGGGAATTGATTTTGTATCCTGCCACGACCGAATTGCTGTATGAGTTCTAGCAATCTTGGGGTGGAGACTTTTGGGTTTTCGATGTAGAGTATCATGTCATCGGCGAGAGAGGGAGAGTTTGACTTCTTCTTTGCCAATTTGAATGCCTTTAATGTTTTTTGTTGTCTGATTGCTGAGGCTAGGACTTCCAGTACTATGTTGAATAGCAGTGGTGAGAGTGGACATCCCTGTCTTGTTCCTGATCTTAGGGGAAAGGCTCCCAGTGCTTCCCCATTGAGAATGATATTTGCTGTGGGCTTTTCATAGATGGCTTTTAAGATGTCGAGGAAAGTTCCCTCTATCCTACACTTGAAGAGTTTTGATCAGGAATGGATGCTGTATTTTGTCAA